>NC_069500.1:824288752-824318752 GCF_027579735.1 Bombina bombina | reverse complement strand
CACTTGGCCTTTTATATTATAGGATACTCTCCCGATAGTCTAATTCTTCACTTATGTTAAATATATAAACTATTGCATATATTCTTCCATACTTCCATAATCTATTATTTGAAGATGTAACATTAATATATCCATCATTCAATGTTTTCTTATACAGTTCCTGATGACTTCATATTAATGAGCATTTAGAGTCTCTTCCACCTAATTAAGTTCATTTTAAATATGGTGCAGAACAGTGAACTTCTATCCCTTAGCAATCGCCGCTTTCCCATATACTTTAATTTGTTGTGCAACAGCTTATCAAACGCATATTTGTAAGATGCAATTTATGCTTCATGTGATTTTATGGTTTGTGTATCTAATAGGATCAGAGGTGTTTTTTTTCTTCTTGTTTCTTTATCTTTGTACCATTTACATTTGCAGAAGGCCTTAAAGTGGCTTTCATATTATTTATCTCCTTGTTCGATATAACTCCTGCATTTAAAGGGACATGAAACCCAAATTTTTTCTTTCATGATTTAGTAAGATCATGCAATTTTAAACAACTTTCTAATTTACTTCTATTATCTAATTTGCTTCATTCTCTTGATATAGTTTGCTGAAAAGCATATCTAGATAGGCTTAGTAGCTGCTCATTTTTAGCTGCACATAGATGCCTCATGTGATTGGCTCACCCATGTGCATTGCTATTTCTTCAACAAAGGATAGCTAAATAATGAAGCAAATTAGATAATAGAAGTAAATTGGAATGTTGTTTAAAATTGCATTCTCTACTTGAATCATTAAATATTTTTTAGGGGGTTTAGTGTCCCTTTAAAGGTCCAAGAGTGGCCTAACTGGAACAGTAAAGGGAAGAGTAGAAAACTGTTTAAAAATTCAATTTTATGCTCACTAATGTTTTGAAGATATGCTTGGAACACTGTTCTTTATTAATGTTTGTTTAACTTATTGTATATCCTCAATAAAAATAATAATTTTAAAAACAAATTGTACAAGATCAAGAGAATACACTTGTAATTAATTAATTGAATCAAAATATTTCATTACAATTTTGATTACATGTAAAATTAATTAATTGTAACTTTTTAAAATTGTATTAAATTGTATGGTATGCAATGATTAGGAGTTTATGGAACCAAGGGGGCATGGATGGAAAATGTTTGGGAATCACTGGTCTAGAGCAAGCTAAAATCTCCTTGTCGTTTAGTGTGGGGTGCGCTAAATCCATCACATAATGGACTTTTTTGGGGGGTGTACAGTAAAATTCATGTCAGAGAACCCTCAATGTATTGCAAACATCCATTCAAGTGGTGTAGCTCTGTGCTATACTGTTTTTCTGAAACTTAAGCATTAAACACGTTGTTGCTAAACTGTTTGTCATCAATAAACCTTTGTTTCATAAGTATTAAGTGTAATTAGAACTTAAAACCTTTATTTTCATAGCATTTTCGTGTGTTTTTTTATGCAAAGCAACAAGGGGTAATCATTCACTTAAGTGCTTATTTTACTGCAGTATTTTGGATTGGCAAACTTTCCCCTTTGTATAAACAGATCTGGGGTGTTAGCAATGTTTTAGATAGAGTTTAATTCATCAATTGAAATGATCATGCCCTTTAACTTTTTAATCTAGCCGTGCCATTCTAATAACCTGTCCTACAGCTGCCCACTTCAAAAGTATTTTTTTGTGAGCTAAGGATTGAACTGTTCTCCAATCAGCGCTCCAGTTGTACGGCACACTTGTTGTGAGTAGAGCACAGATTGGAGAACAATTCAAACCTTTAGCTCACAAAAAAATTACTTTTGAAGTGGGCGGCCGGAGCACAGGGTATTAGAATTTCAGCGATACGTTAAAAGGTAAGTTAAAGCATTTTTTTCATTACAACTGATGAATTAAACTCCATCTAAAATATCACTAACATTTTGGATCTGTTTATACAAAGGAGAAAGTTTAACATCACTTAAAGTTGCGACACTTAACTCTCTATTTGTAATACAAGCACAGAGAGCGCACTGATAGCACACTGCTTTATCCATTAAATGTATACATCTCACTAAACAATTTTCTGCTATGTTAAGATGTTTGTGTTAACATTTTTAACCATCCACTTGTACTACCACATTGTGCATTATATTTTGCTCAAGACTGAGCACACCCTGCACAAGTGATTGTGTCCCACTTGTAATATAGTTCTAAATGGTTTAAATTCAAACCAGTGGCTTAAAATATGTTGTAGTTCTGGGGCATGTCCGGGCAGCGGCCATGCTAGGATGGAAAAATAGGAGCTCCTTACTTTGCTTAGATAATCCGATGATTATTCTATTATAAAAGTGGCATCGCTATCCTCTATATAAACTACAAGCTTTAGCAGAAGCTACCGCACTGTTTGATGTCTATATTGTACAAGTAATACTGTGTTGAGCCCTTTCCCGGACTGTTGGAGACTTTGGCGGCTGTCTTCATTCTGTCTTTCAACTCCCCCCCCCCCCCCGATACCCGTTGTTGTATAGCAGCCAACATAGTACTGCGGTGACAAACTCTCAAGCATGGAGGAGGACCATCATTCACTAATACAAACACTCCTTAGAGAACTAGACCTGCAGAGGCACAGTAGCTTCAAATAACTTATACATTTAGCTAGAACTCAATATAGGGAAGGAGACAATGGTGCATTTAAGATTGCGGAAAGTAGGGATGTTGTTAAGCAGCATATGGAAACCCAAACTGATGAATGTTCCCTGTTCCACACAGCAGATTACATTCAGAGCTGGTCACTAAAAACTGGAGAGAGAAAAGCAGAGTAGAAACCTACCTCACCTACGTGGAAATATAAAAATAATTGTACCATGGCTGGATCTGATGCCGCTACACAGCAGAGTGGCTCTTGGGCAGCCAGAGTCATCTGTTCTGTAGCCGAAATCAGGGATGGTGCAGCCGACCTCCTGGTAAACGACAGCACTGCAATCAACGCACAGAGTGACTATGTCCAGACCTGAACAGTTCAGAAGGTGAGAGGAGGCTGGTGACGCACTGGAAGTTTTAGGGAGTAACTATCCATAAGGCATTGGACATATATCTGTTCGAGCTCCCTGTTCCCCTGTGACTTCAGCCAGCTGAGCTTGTCTGACGTATGGGGGTTCTTCTTTAAACTGTCCCAGTCTTTCCTGTACTATATGTCAAAACTCAATGGACTACAGAGGAGGGGTGTGGGTTAATTGAATTGATGCTAGTAGTATTACACTACGGGGTACCTAGTTACCTACTTACCATAAATATTTGTTAATTGTCCACAATTGCTTTGCCCTTTTTACCTCACTAGTAATTTCTGTTTTTAACATGCTTCCATATGTGTTCCTAAATACCTATAGCTGCCTAGATTATAATCTACTAGCGAGTACACTAAGGATTAGACATGCTTTTCTTTATAAATTTTGCTTAATGGAGATATGTACCTCTATTATGACAGAGACCTAACTTTTCTTAATAATGAAATATAGGTCTCATCTATCCCACTTTTTATACTTTGAATGTATATAGTGCAGTAACTTCTGTTTTTGTATATATCTATTGAAGGTCCAACCTACAATTTATGATATTCTTTTAGGGTTTCTTTTTATTAAGCTACGTTAATTGCATGCTCAGGTGAACTCTCCTTCATTTGCCTACAATGAAGATTGTGGGAAGAGGTTGGTTATACCCTTTCAATATTCTCTAATTATCTATAGTTTACTTTCTTGTCAGAGCCAGTGGCTTGATATCCCATATCACAATCCATGCATAATCATAGAGTACATCCACTCGTGTCAATTTGCAAATAAATGTAGCTGACCAATCTGCCAATACAGATCATCTTACTTAGCCCAATTTTGGAGTCTTGTAACCGCCATTGTTGCCTAGCTACTTATGTAATCATTTATCAAATAGCTACCAGCTAATATCTCTACACGCTACATATAAGCACCTAGTTTTATGGTTTTCTTGTTTCATATCTTTGCATGCTTAAACTTTACTATGCAGTTATATCCCCTATGTTACTTAAAGGGACATTAAACACTTTCAGAGGGTAATATAAAATGATACATCGTATATGTAAAAAAAGTCTGCAATATACTTTCATTATTTACTTTGACCCATTTTCCTGTAATTTCATTCTAAATTTGTGAGCTTTTCAGTTCCTGTTAGAAATGGAAGTGCAGAACACTGTTATATTCCACACAGCCATTGGCTGCACACTCTAGTGACCTATTTATAACGGTCCCTAATTGGCCGCAGCAGAGAAGGTAACCTAAGTTACAACATGGCAGCTCCCATTGTTTTATAGACACTAAAACTTTACACTTATTTTGTCAATATTTAAACAGCTAATGAAACTTTAAAAACTACATCTTCATGATATTCTGAGACTAATCTTTTCTTTGACTGCATCATTCTATCTAGCATTTTTTTGGTGTTTAATGTCCCTTTAAGTACTGAAATAGATCCTCCTCCAGGATTAACAAGGTTGATATGTATTCTGATCTAGACCTGCAAATTAATAATCTTAAATATATCATTCAATCTTTTTTAGATGTCATATATCTTTTAAATACCAGTGGTCCAAGACTGACCGTTTCTACCATTAGATTCCTCTCCCGCATAGTTTATGCTTATCAGGGTCCATAAGCGTCCTTTAATATTCTCTGAGGAGCTTATATTATTTAAAATAAGGTTCCATCTACACATGTACCTTAGCCCTACTAATGTTTTGAATACTTGGTTATTCAAATACTATGTGGCCTTATGTCCTATATACTATTTGGCTTTAGAATATTTACGTCCTGTGAATTGTGCAATAATTATTAATGAACCACCTATTGCCTTTTTTGTACATACTGCTGTACTCACTAACAAACTCAATTAAAAAAATTATGGAAAAAAAATATATAAACAGTATGTTGTAGTTCTATTAAATAGAACCACTCGTTCACCCTTAGTGCCCAATGTTGACCATTTGACATGACAATGGCTTTATATGGCTTCAAATTTCCCATGTCAGTCACTCTGCTGGGTGATCACTCCTTAAAGGCACAGTAAATTTATTTTTTTTGTAAATAATTGGGAAATGTTTAGCATAAAATCAGGCTTACAGTTCAAAACTGATTATAACTTGTAATGCGCTCCTGCTCTGGATAAAGCTGTCAGCTGGCTCTAATTAATCATGTAGCCTGTGATTAGACAGCAAACCTGTGATGTGTGTGTGTGTTTTTTTTTTAAAACACCACACTATAGGGCAGACTTATCAAGCACCGTACGGAGACTGCTGCTCCCTAATTTGTCTGCCTGCTCTGAGGCGGCGGACAGAAATTAACCCAATCGAATACGATCAGGTTGATTGACACCCCCTGATAGCGGCCGATTGGCCGCGAATCTGCAGGGGCGGTATTGCACAAGCAGTTCTGATGAACTGCTTGTACTGCGGACATGATTATCTACATCGTATCATGTCCGCTCACACTTTGATAAATATGCCCCTATAAATGAGAACTAGGGGAATACATCATAGGAGATTTGTCTACCTAAAAATATGTTACAATTGGTTTTGAACATTAAGTATGATTAAGGGGTATACCTTTTTAAGCCATTGTTAATTTACTATGTAAGAGCTTAGGTCTCATTTACAACTTTCAAGTACAATAGTAATAATATTGTATCTGCAACTTTAAATAAACCACAATTCATTAACACAGTTAAAATTAAAATGGTTTAGTATTTGCCAAGGGGCTAACAATGGAATACAGAACAATTTTAATAATCAACTTGCATATTTTTTTGCTTCTTTGTATAACTATAACTATGTTTAGCAAGATTAAAGCCTTTCACTGGTTTCTTCATTAAGCAGTAGGCACACATAAAAGAATGAATACAATGGTTGTGCTGATCTGTTTTGCTTTTAATTCAGGTGTACTTTTTTAAAATAAGAATGTTCTCATGCTAAAAAATATATATTCTTTTATTTATATTTTCCTTCCTATGAAATGCATATTCAGTCTTGATTATTGTATGAATTCATTAGTTTCCAGAGGTGAGATTTGACTGGAATAAATATGCTGACTGTGGTTTCAAGTTCTATGACCAGTCCCTAGTGGATGAAGTTCGTAAAGATGAAGATCCTCTCATACGTGAATTCTTTAAGATGATAGCTCTCTGTCATACGGTTATGGTGGATGAAAGGCCAGGTAAAAAATATATATGTTTTATGCTACAAAAGCAACTGTTCTTTATTTTTCCTACAGAAAGAGAAGCAACCTTCCAGGAATGAACAGCTGCCCAGTGGCTTGTTCTATGGCCTGGTTACCACCTGGGAGTAGCTTCTATTTGCCCAATTGTGTTTTTCACCCTCCTGTATATCAGAGTGTTCCCACCTGACAAGGTCAGACCAGCCCCGAAATACCAGGAAATTCTCTAAACAAAGGAAATGGCAACCCCAGACAATCATTTCTGTCTCCCTTGGTCCTCATCAGTGAGGTACATTGGGCAAGGAGTCCACTTCTGGTTTCCCCCATCACCCTTAGGGAGACTTTCCCTATGGTAATAATACAAATGCATACAGAAAGAGAAGCAATCTGCCAGGAACAAACTGCTCAGTGACTTGTTCTATGGATAGGTGTAGCTTCTTTTAGCCCAATTGTGTTTTTCACAGAGAACTTTCCTGTAGTACATCAGTCTGATCCTGCCTAACAAGGTCAATCCAGCCCTGAAATACCAGGCAATTCCATCTCCTGATGGAAAATGGCAACCCCCCAAAAATGTTGATAATTGAAACCAGTATTATGATCCCTCCACTATATAATTTCTTGAAACCAGGAACGTAATCTGTGGGTTACACTTCACAACACTGTCCCATATGAAAAATTAAGGGCCCAATTCTCTAAAGTTTTCTAGTCATGATATAAATTCATCATGGTGACCCTCACATTGGCCATTGTAACTGGGAGCACCCAGTACTGTTAGCAACATTTATTTTTAAACATGTAGAAATCAAATTGCATTGTTTTTAACATAGTTTACTTTGCATTAGCTTCTAGATTAACATGTATCCAGTTATCTATCAGTGCAGTAAGCACATTGCATATTTTGAGATAAACTTGTAGATTTAGACATTTGGTAGATAAAACAGTGAGATCTACTGGCTTAAAATGCTTATAGAATACGCCATGTACAAAAACATCAGTGATGAACAAAGAATGCCCCTATTTAGGCCACTCACCGAGGCTGCAAGACTTGTTTTTCAATACAAAAATGAAGTATGCTTTGAATTTTGTATGAATTTTAGATTACATTATACAATAATATGATGTATACTATGTATTTTAATAGGAATTTTACTGATTAATTTAAATTTGCATTTTGCTTGCTGATTTTAAAGGGGCAGTAAAGCCAAACTTAAACCTTTATGATTTAGATAGAGAGAGTATGTGATTTTAAACCACTTTCCAACATACTTCTATTAATAAATTGGTGTTGTTCTCTTGATATCATTTGTTAAAAAGGATAACTTGGTAGGCTCAGGAGCAGCAATGCACTATTGGGAGCTGCTGATTGGTGTCTACACATATATGCCATTGCCATTGGTTCACTCAATGTGTTCAGCTAGCTATGTAGTGCATTGCTGCAACTTCAACAAAGGAAACCAAAAAAAAAAAAAAAGTAAATTTGATTATAGAAGTAATCTGGAAATTTGTTTAAAATGTCAATCTCTATCTGGATCATAAAAGTTTAATTTGACTATACTGTCCCTTTAACCCACATTATTAAAACAATTTACTATACATCCTTTTAAATCAATTTCCACATTATATTTTCAATATGCTTTTTAAAGTGTAACTTTTAGTCACTGTATTTTAATCTAGACAAGTGCAAAAATATGTTATCTTTATTCATTTGCAAAACTAATAATGAATTAAAGCCAATTAATTAATCTGAAATCCACTAATTAACTAAACAGACTAATAAATTAATAAGATAATTTCATTATTCCTTCATTAAGTCTCCACTGTCTATTAAATTTAGTATCTAAATAAACGAACGAACACATTTTTTATTAATTTATTAGTTTTTTAGTTAAACAACATTTCTTACAAAATACAGTTCAAATTTGTTTTGTAAAAGACAATTCTCATAAATTAAACTGGTACGCGAGCCCTATGTCAGTGCATTATTCACACTTTATCTGCCGCAATAAAGTTAATAAGAAGGCTTGTGATTTTGTTTCTGCGACTTTGTTTGCAGGTAGCCTAGTATACCAAGCTGCCTCCCCAGATGAGGAAGCCCTTGTTACAGCTGCCAGAAATTTTGGCTACGTTTTTCTTTCCCGTACTCAGGATACCATCACAATAAGTGAACTGGGGATAGAGAAAACCTACAGAAGCCTGGCAGTCCTGGATTTCAGCAGCGTGCGGAAGAGAATGTCTATTTTAGGTGATCATGAATCCCTGCTTTATCAGTGCTATTTATACTAAACCTATTGGTCTTAAACTGACTCAGTCTATTGATGTCACCTTTCTTTTGCTCATATATTGACTATAGGATGGGTATATGTCAGCAGATTTGGATGTTTGTAAGTGTAAAATAGTCACATGGTTGGTTTGTTATAGAAAAGTAGTTTCGCTGGTTAGAATGAGAGGTATCTTGGAGACCTTGCATACACAAACATTGGTCCGACCATGCGTGTTAATGGGTATTTGGGGCATACATTTTTTTTTCACCTACACTAAGGAGTAAACCATTCCTGCAGCCGGACAGGTTCGCAAGTAGTGAATCTGTCTGCCTAAAATCGCTACCTGTGGTGTTTCATTGCACAGCAAAATTGAATAATGCACAAGAGGGTTCTTGTGCAGTGCCACCCCCTAGCAACCAATTGCACTAGAGGTAGAGCAGGGAATAACAATCATCCCAAACAAGCGAGTGTCAGGGTGGTTGTTCTCGCCATTTCTGAGGTGGCACAGAGGGAAAAAATAAGCATTTTTTGCTTCTTAAATATGAGACAGGAGGCTCACTTATGCAAACCTTCTTAACATAGCTGGAAAAGCATGTGAACGCAGCTTAATAAATTTACCCCTTATGCTTAGTATGAGGAATTCATTAATGTCATGAAAACCTAATGATTTCAGGATTTAATGGGTTTAATATTCTGTTTAGTGTGTACCTGTCTAAAAAGTCAAACTTTTTCATTACCTGAATCTGCTACAAGGTACAATTCACTCTTAGTAGAGTGATCTTTCTGGGCCAAGTTGCCAGCATTAAAGTTACAGGAAACCCAAAAGTTTTCTTTCATGATTGCATGAATACAATTTTAAACAACTTTCTAATTTATTTCTATTATTTAATTTGTTTCATTCTCTTGGTATCATTTGTTGAAGGAGCAGCAATGCACTACTGATTTCTAACTGAACACATGGGTGAGCCAATGACAATGAGTATATATATATATATATGAACCCACCAATCAGCAGCTAGAACCTAGGTTATTTGCTGCTCCTGAGCTTACCTAGGTACCTAGGTTACTAGCAAAGGAAAACAAGAGAAGGAAGCAAATTAAAAAATAGAAGTAAATTGGAAAGTTGTTTAAAATTGTATTCTGTGTCTAAATCATGAAAGAAATTTTTTAGGTTTCATGTCCCTTTAAGTGACAGAAGACAACATGTTCTGTCAGCTCATAACCCTTGGGTCAATTAAAGATAACATTGCATTATATTCAAGCAGAAGTGTCTTGAATACATTTTAAATGACAAACAGGTCATGTTTGGTATCAAAATAATGTAGATATATTATATATGTGGAAAAAGTAACGTCTATAAAAACCCCATAGGTAGAATTAATTCAAGTACAATCATATGTCAGCAAAGCTGGCAATATGGATTATTAGGTAAAAGACCCTAACAGCAATAATATATGATGGGGGTGCTCACTAGCCAGGTGATAACGTGTGTAAAATAAGGAGAAAAGATTTGGACAGTTACAGAGCACTCAAATGAAGCTATGAAGCTATAGTAGAAATATCCAACAGGAGAGGCTGCCCAAGACGAGTGTGATATTAAAACTTAACATTTAATGAATATAATTAAAAGGTAAAAGGAACTACCAGTGTAGGTGTATATAAAACTTAAATTAAAATAAAAATAATAAAAAAGGAGAGAGTCAGCATATCCAGATAATAATCATAAATAGATAATATTGTCTATCTAATATGAAAAAATATACTAGACTCTGTATTGTACAATTGCACAAAAACTGTATTTATAAATTCATGAAAGTGCAACTTGGAGGAAAAACCTCCTAACCATAAATGTAAATACTAAGTAAGTATAACATAGGTCAATGGTAATTAACAGTACCGTAAATAGAATAAGCGATTGGAGCAGATCGACTCAGGCAGGTGTGCACCAAAAAAGGCTCACGGATTGCACCGGGAAAATTATGTAAAAAAGTGGATAGACCTCATGACGTATTAACCTATCTGGTGCAATACTGGAGCGGTGCAGGCCTGTCTGAATAGTAACAACTGCTGACAAATAATACACAATATAATTAATCCTTATGCTTTCCCAATGTGATTGATTTAAAGTGTAGGGCTACTGTATAAACCTAAATAAAATTATAATGTATGCTATAATTTAAATCAGAGTTTAGGAAGACGTTTATGACCTGCCATAAGAGGTACAGCTACATTCATTGATAATAGGAGTAAATTAGAAAGTTGCTTAAAATTGCCTGCTCTATCTGATTAATAAAATTAAAAAAAATGGGCTTAGTATCCCTTTAAGTTTTTGCTATTTTCTAATATTTCAACCACGTTACAGAAGAAACTATTATAACAGTATTGTGCTTTGGTTTTGGTAATCTATATTAACCTGCGTGTTCGTTAGGATTTCCCATATAATAATTCTAAGTGGTGGCAGCAGAGATAATTTACTGTGGGTGGCTTTAAAGGGGAGTTTGGTGCATTGTCTTGCACCCACTGAACTAAGTCACAGACTCAACTGGACTGGCTTGGCTATAATAACCTGGTTAAAGCTAAAAGGGTTATTTAACCCTTTACATCCCAAACTGGTTACAGCTGCATACCCGGTTAACACTTATTTTGCCATGGGATTTAATTCACTATCAGGATTTATTGAATCTAGAGTAGACCAAAGTCTCTTGTGTTTGTCTTGAGTCATTTTACACTAAACTTTTTGTTACCTGTCCCAATGTACTATGTATTTCTGTTTTATAAGAATAATAGGAAGCAAAGAACTATAAATTAATAAACGCATAATTGTAGACTACTTAAAACCCAGTTATATTAAAGTAATTCATTAATGCTTCCAGTAGGTATTTTGGGATAACAGAGGAAACTTTTAGTTACATTTCATTTTTCTGTTACTGTTGATTTATGTATTTTTTTTTTACCAAAGTCAGAGAACAAGACGGGAAGATAAAACTTTACACAAAAGGAGCCGATGACATCATCCTACAGCGTATCCATGCCAGCTGCCAAACTGATATTCTTGTGGGTGCTCTGGATGTAAGTGTTAAATTGTATCATTATTTCTTGCATTAGCTGTCTCTGCTTGCCTTGATCCCGTCTCAGTACTATCCCATTGCTTTGGCCAAGTCTCTGCTGCGTCTCATAGAATTGCTGTGTGCTATTTTTTTCACCAGAATGATTCTAAACGAGCAAACAGACCTGCTTGGTTGTCATTTGCGCATACCGATGATAATTAATTTTTTAATTTATTTCCAAAAAAGAGGGATTTATCTACGTTAACAGGTAGTAGTAATTCCATATTTCTCTCTAGTCAGTTATCTTAACTCACAGCTAGACAAAATACTTTTGAGCATAAACCTGAATGAAACACCTACATATGACTTTCCCTTAGCAAACAAATGAACCATATTTATCATTTTTTGGCATATGAGTCTTTTACATATAGTTGTAAGGTCAGTAGGATCACAGCCCATTAATTTATCTGGTCATTTATCTGTCTTACAATACAAGAATACCCTCATGCATTTAACAAAAAAGTTATGATGTAGTTTCCTGCAACCTGATTGGGCTGTGATCTCTATAGATATCAATCTCGAACCTCAGGTACAGGAGTCTCTTCTGAAAGTGGAATAAAACTTCAAGTAAAATTAATAATTACCAATGTGATACAAGGCTTCTTTCATGATTTACAAAGAGCTTGCTGTTGTATACAACTTCCTAATTTACTTCTATTGTCTAATTTGCTTAATTGTCTTGATATCCTTTGCTGGAAAGCATATCTAGATAGGCTAAGTAGCTGCTCATTGGTGGCTACAAATAGATGCCCCCTGTGATGGCTCACCCATGTGCATTGCTATTTTTTTTAACAAAGTATATCTAAAGAATGAAGCAAATTAGATAATAGAAGTAAATTGGAATGTTGTTTGAAATTGCATTCTCCACCTGAACCATGAAAGAAAAATTGTGGGTTTAGTGTCCCTTTAAATGTGCCTGGGGGGGGGCGGGAGTGGGGGGGCATTAGCGGGTGGGACCGCTGCACTACAGAAAAAAAAATGTTGAGAATGGCAAGGAAGGGGAAGGAGGGAGAGGGGATCCAAGTGGATGGGGTTTTTGGCCCGTGTACATGGGCTTTAGGACTAGTTTAATATAAACAACATAAAATAAATAGTTTATCTTGTTTGTTTTTTGTTTGTTTTTTTAGCTATGGGTTTGAATTTGAAAAGCCCATGAATAGTTGTGTAATGCATTTCAGATTAACCACTTAATGATTCCATTTTCTGTCCGTTTGGGACCAAGGCTATTTTTACATTTTTGTGGTGTTTGTGTTTAGCTGTAATTTTCCTCTTACTCATTTACTGTACCCACACATATTATATACCGTTTTTCTCGCCATTAAATGGAATTTCTAAAGATACCATTATTTTCATCATATCTTATAATTTACTATAAAAAAATATATAAAATATGAGGAAAAATTAAAAAAAATAAACACTTTTTCTAACTTTGACCCCCAAAATCTGTTACATATCTACAACCACCAAAAAACACCCATGCTAAATAGTTTCTAAATTTTGTCCTAAGTTTAGAAATACCCAATGTTTACATGTTCTTTGCTTTTTTTTGCAATTTATGGGGCAATAAATACAAGTAGCACTTTGCTATTTCCAAACCATTTTTTTTTTCAAAATTAGCGCTAGTTACATTAGAACACTGATATCTTTCAGGAATCTCTGAATATCCATTGACATGTATATATTTTTTTTTAGTAGACATCCCAAAGTATTGATCTAGGCCCATTTTGGTATATTTCATGCCACCATTTCACCGCCAAATGCGATCAAATAAAAAAAATCGTTCACTTTTTCACAAATGTTTTCACAAACTTTAGGTTTCTCACTGAAATTATTTACAAACAGCTTGTGCAATTATGGCACAAATGGTTGTAAATTCTTCTCTGGGATCCCCTTTGTTCAGAAATAGCAGACTTATATGGCTTTGGTGTTGCTTTTTGGTAATTAGAATGCCACTAAATGCCACTGCTCACCACACGTGTATTATGCCCAGCAGTGTAGGGGTTAATTAGGGAGCATGTAGGGAGCTTTTTGGGGTAATTTTAGCTTTAGTGTAGTGTAGTAGACAACCCCAAGTATTGATCTAGGCCCATTTTGGTATATTTCATGCCACCATTTCACCGCCAAATGCGATCAAATAAAAAAAAAATGTTACATTTTTCACAATTTTAGGTTTCTCACTGAAATCATTTACAAACAGCTTGTGCAGTTATGGCACAAATGGTTGTAAATGCTTCTCTGGGATCCCCTTTGTTCAGAAATAGCAGACATATATGGCTTTGGCGTTGCTTTTTGGTATTTAGAAGGCCGCTAAATGCCGCTGCGCATCACACGTGTATTATGGCTAGCAGTGAAGGGGTTAATTAGGTAGCTTGTAGGGAGCTTGCAGGGTTAATATTAGATTTAGTGTAGAGCTCAGCCTCCCACCTGAAACATCAGACCCCCTGATCCCTCCCAAACAGCTCTCTTCCCTCCCCCACCCCACAATTGTCCACGCCATCTTAAGTACTGGCAGAAACTCTGCCAGTACTAAAATAAAAGGTATTTGGCCCTTTTTAAAAAAAAAAAAAAAAAAAGCATATTTACATATGATGATGTGTACGATCCCCCCTTAGACCCCAACCTCACTGATCCCCCCCAAACAGCTCTATAACCCTCCCACTCTAACTTAATGGGCGCCATCTTGGGTACTGGCAACTGTCTGCCAGTACCCAGTTTAGAGGAAAAAATTGGTTTTTTTTTACATTTGTTAAACGTTTCTGTAGTGTAGCTTCCCCCCACACAAAACCAACCCCTCATCCCTCCATGATCACTTTTTGTGCTTTTGCACAAACAAGATTAGGCCACTTTTATTAAAACATTTTCCGTAGTGTAGCGGTTCCCACCCGCTCCCGCCCCGTGCACGCGCCCGCCCGCCACCCTCCGTGCGCGCGCCTGCCCGTGCGCGCCCCCGACGATCCCGCCCCCGATCCCGCCCCCCTTGACGTCACGCGGCACACTGATGGCCGCCCACCCGCCTCCCAAGTCGGCTCCCACCCACCAACGAAACCGGCCATCGATGTCCGGTGCAGAGAGGGCCACAGAGTGGCTCTCTCTGCATCGGATGGCCATGTGAGGTTATTAAAGGATGCCTCCATATCGAGGCATCACTGCAATAACCGGAAAGCAGCTGGAAGCGAGCAGGATCGCTTCCAGCTGCTTTCCACACCGAGGACGTGCAGGGTACGTCCTCAGGCGTTAACTGCCTTTTTTTTGAGGACGTACCCTGCACGTCCTCGGTCATTAAGGGGTTAATAGGAATGATAGCATATGCATTTCACCATGCAAGCTAATTCACTTAAGATTAATTAAGATTAGACCCATGCTATTTCAAAATAATACAAACAAATACATTGAGCTCAACAATCAAAGCTCATTTTAATATAATTACTTGGTGATGTAAGCTTTGTGTGTCGTACAAGTAAAGACACTGAGAAGACCTTGATAGCTAGTGAAATGCAATTGTGTTCTTTGCAGTAAAACCAAAAAAAAAGAGCTCGTATTCCAAGTTGAAAGTAAATGCGAGAGTTTGAGCACAATCTTAATGTACGCTAGAATGATTACCGTGACCTAAGAGCTCTGGTTAACTGTTTCGTGGAACAAAAAAAAGTATCACAAAACAAATAAAAAATACATTACAAAGTATAGTTACACTCGTAATAACACTATCTAATAAAAATTATAAAAAAAAATATTGCGCAAAAAAGCTATAAAGGCTCAAAAAAATGAGATTTCAGGTGTTAGAAGAAGAAAAAAAAAAGCAGGCAAAGGGCTTTAAAGGGACAGTCAAGTGCAAAAAAACTTTCATGTTTCAAATAGGGCATGTAATTTTAAACAACTTTACAACAATTTACTTTTATCACCAATTTTGCTTTGTTCTCTTGGTATTCTTAGTTGAAAGCTAAATCTAGGAGGTTTATATGCTAATTTTTTAGACCTTGAAGGCTGCCTCTAATCTAAATGCATTTTGATAGTTGTTCACCACTACAGGGCATTAGTTCACGTGTTTCATATAGATAACATTGAGCTCATGCACGTGAATTTACCATGGAGACAGCTCTGATTGGCTAAAATACAAGTCTGTCAAAAGAGCTGAAATAAGGGGGCAGTCTGCTGAGGCTTAGATACAAGGTAATTACAGAGGTAAAACGTGTATAATTATAACTGTGTTGGTTATGCAAAACTGGGTAATTGATAATTAAGGAATTATCTATCTTTTAAAACAACAAAAATTCTGGTGTTGACTGTCCCTTTAACATAGAGATACATACATATACATGTCTAAATATAGATATATATATATATATATATATGTGTGTGTGTCAATATATGTATACATATGTATTTATGAGTATATATGCATTTACAGACATATGCACATATAAACACATAAGTACATATGTATATATAAGTGCATTGGAGCCCTTTGCAGCCCAATACATGAAAACATGTAAAAGCATTTATGCAATATTCATATTTAATAAATGTTTTAACTATGTATTCACTGTAAATATTTCACATTCCAATGTTCTGCACATAGGAAAATATGTTCCAAGTATTTCTAAATCAATATTTTTATATATATATATATATATATATATATATATACACTTTTATACATATATACTGTGTATATATATATATATATATATATATATATATATATATAAAATCATGTTGCTATATCGATATAGATATAAATTGTACCAAAATACCATCAGATATATGTAAAAATATGTATTTATGAATAAATAGAACATATTCTGCTATGTGAAGAACATTAGTACAAGTGTGGTTTTACCAAAAAAAAAATCTCCATTTACTTCTATGGGGGAATAGGTTATTACGTTCACAATATTCTAACATAGGAGTTTGCGCTCATTGGATTACCGCGCAAGCGATACATTTTTACATTCAGCTTGTAACTCAAGCGCAACCTTACCGGTGCAAAAAGTTTACTTCAAGCACAGTTAGCGTGCGAGAAAAAGTGCTAAATAGCACTCCACTAATAATCTGGTCCTAAATAATTTATGTTTCCTCTTCATAAAGCCTCAGACAGTATGGCAATGGCTTCAGGTATATTAGCATCTTCTTAGAATATTAACTTTACCTTCCTCTTATGGAAGACCTTTGTGGACTAATTTGCTGCATCCTTATTGTTTGTAAACATGGTAAATAAGTCCTTCTCCTTTCCTTCCTATTTAGGGTTTTGCAGTGGAAACTCTAAGGACCCTCTGTCTTGCTTACAAAGAAGTGACAGAGTCAGATTACGCAAAGTGGATTTCAAAACATCAAGAAGCTTCAGTATTGTTGCAAAACCGTGAAGAACGTCTAGAAGAGGTGTATGAAGAAATAGAGACTGATCTGCAGGTACCATCCAGTTCTGTGTATCCATTATAAAACCACACAATAGAGCACTGAATTGTCCATGTGCAAAGTGTTTCTATAAATGTTTTAGTGCAGTGGTCTCAAAGTACTGGCCCAGGGGCCATATGCGACCCTCAAGATAGTTTCATCTGGCGCTCCCTTGTTTATCAGGTAGCTCATTAATTGGGACCCATCATTTTTTTAAGGGTTATAAGAGTTGTAACTAATTGATGCTCTATTCAAGCACTCACAAGATAATTATAAAGACACCATGCACTGCTTTGAATTAAAAAATGACGCTGTTATAAAGTTCCAGTATGATCACTTTACATGGCTTTCACAATATATAGATAACTATGTATGTCTATTGTGGTATACAAATCCCACCTTGTGTTACTACTTGGGTAAATGTCACTTCCAGTTCCTAGATGATCCAGTTTGAGAGCATTCGCTCTGCTTAAGCGGCCCCCACAGGAGAAGAACACTTTGTCAGTGGCCCCCAGAAACATTAAGCTTGATACCCCCGTTTCAATGCTCACTTCATTTATTAATTTAGAAAGTATTTTAATGTTTTAATTTAATGTTTGTAACAGAGGTAGTTGCAGGTAAAAAGATTAAAAGCCAAAATGAGACTAACCTACAAATCCCCAGTTTTTTATTGAACATAGAGCAGCTAAGCATGTCTGTTGTATACAGGCATATTTGAGCAAACTAGCACTTAGGGGACGATTTATTAAAGTGCGGACGGACATGATACGATGTAGTGTAACATGTCTGCCGCACATCGATAAATGCAGACAGCATATGCTGTCAGCATTTATCGTTACACAAGCAGTGTAAAACTGCTTGTGCCATGCTGCCCCCTGCAGATTAGCAGCCAATCGGCCGCCAGCAGGGGGTGTCAATCAGCCCGATCGTATAAGATCAGGCAGATTGAAGCCGCAGCCTCAGAGCAGGCGGACAAGTTATGGAGCAGCGGTCTTTCTGCCCATGATAGGCTTTTCAGCCAGGGTTATAAACAAAACTAGAGCTAATTAGTGTTAGGAAATTCAGAGAACTCCTGGTCACATAGCATTGGACATGTGTAACACAAGGTTTTTATTTTGGTTTGACGGATGTCTGTTTTGTCATTGTCTTCGTTCTTGGTATCTTCTCAAAGCATTATTTAGTTGAGATTTAAGACCTTCTACCTTTTAAAGATTCTACTTTGCTTTTTTGTTGTTGTTTAATGTTCTCTCTTTTTTGTTTCTTTATCCACGCTAAATCCTGTTTGTAAACTAAGCTTTCTTTTGTATGATGATGATAGTCCATAGGGATATGTGAGATATAAGTCCTACCACTAGAAGGAGGCTAAGAACCCACACAAGAGCTTTTTCATCCCTCCAACTCCCATCTCTCCTCAGTTTTTCTTTATGGCCTCTCAGGAGTAGGTTGAGAACAGAGGTGTTGTGGATTAATATATGGGAGCTCAAATCAATGTGAGACCCTTTATCCCTGGGTCATATCACTTAAACAAGAGAGAGAAGAAATTTCAAGCACTTTGAGAGATACAGGGACGTGGAATACCCTGTTATGTCACAGTATCCCCCTATGGGATTTAAGCCATATCTACCCTCAGGCATTGCGGGCACTTGGCCTCTAGCCTTCCCCTGTGGGATAATAGGTATTTCCTCTCTGATCCTCTGCTGTACACGTACAAGCACTGGATGTGTCCTCCACTGAATTTGGCAGACATTGATGAAAGTTTTATGCAGTAGAGTGAGTGCTACATAAAGATAAGTGCAATGCACTCACATAGCCCACAGGGTATATAAAGATACACTTTTAGGTATAACATAGTGGAGGGACATTATCATTATATACAATTTCAGCTCAAAGGTGAGCTCCACCTTCCCAGTGACGTATGTCTGTAACATCCTGGGGTACGTCACTGGGAAGGCGGAGCTCACCTTTGAATTGTGAGTATTATTTGTACTTATGCTGTAAACAGGAAAGCTGTAATACATCTTAAGCAGTTTTGTGAAATAGCTTAAAGCCTGAGTGACAGTCTGTGTAGTTTAATAATACCTTGTTCCATTAATTGATTTGGAGTGAGTGTTAAAGTGATTGTCAAGTATTTTCTGGCTACTATATAAAATCACTATAAAAAAACAGGGGCGTTTTTTAAGACCCTGCATTTCTAAAATATTTACCATTTAGAGATGGATTAGTCATCTTTAGCTGGGCGATGAATCCAGCTTCATCCAAGATGGACACCATGTGGGGCACACAACGATTGGATGAAGCCAGATTCGTCATTGATCAGTATTTTTAAAATTAAGTTTTTTGCACGCGTCCAGTTGCTCTCATATTGCAAGTTGAAATTAAACTGTTTTCGCTCGAGCTCTAACCAGATGCGCATAAAAAAACAAACTTAGAATATCACGGGCACAATAACATATTCCCCCATAAAAGTCAATGGAGCAAAAACCCAAACTGCATATTCTCAAATAATTTCCTCTGATGAAGAGGATAATCTCCGTTAAAGGCGTTAAGCCATGCCCACCTTACACCACGGTGAAACATGCCGATTTGGGATACACGCTACGTAGTAGCAATTTAGTATCTGTTACATGATATTTTATTTTCCACAGTCCATGGCTATAATTTTATTTACAACGCATGAGGATTGCCTCTCAGCAGATTGCATACGAGTCACATTGCAAACTACCGGACAAACTTTGAAAATATCACTGCCTGCATAGTGGGACATCCTGTTTCACCCTTTGTGGTGTATCACGAACATACCTTACCTCTTATTGATTGTGTGTGTACGCACCTACAAGGGGGGATTGTGGAAATAGTTTATGTGTACAATTTTTATTAAAGCAAACCACACTAAGAGGAGATTTTTTGTGCGTTTAATAGTTATATTGTAACTAGCTTAGGTTTTATTTTTATTTCCCAGGTAAGTTAGTATTTATTTTAACTAGGTAGACTAGTTAGTAAATAGTTATTAACTATTTACTAGCTACCTAGCTAAAATAAATTCAAATTTACCTTTAAAATAAAACCTAACCTGTCTTACACTAACACCTAACCTTACACTACAATTAAATAAATTACATTAATTAAATACAATTAACTAAATTTCAAAATAAAACAAACACTAAATTACACAAAATAAAAAAGAAATTATCAAATATTTAAACTAATTACACCTAATCTAATAGCCCAATCAAAATAAAAAAGCCCCCCAAAATAAAAAAAACCCTAGCCTAAACTAAAGTGCCAATAGCCCTTAAAAGGGCCTTTTGCGGGGCATTGCCCTAAAGAAATCAGCTCTTTTACCTGTAAAAAATAATACAAACAACCCCCCCAACAGTAAAACCCACCACCCACACAACCAAACCCCCCACATAAAATCCTAACTAAAAAAAAACTAAGCTCCCCATTGCCCTGAAAAGGGCATTTGGATGGGCATTGCCCTTAAAAGGGCATTTAGCTCTTTTTCCGCCCAAACCCAAAGCTAAAAATAAAACCGACCCAATAAACCTTAACCCCCGAAGATCCACTTACAGTTTTTTAAGACCCGACATCCATCCTAAACGAGGCGGCAGAAGTCCTCATCGAAGCCGGCAGAAGTCTTCATCCAAGTAGGCCGAAGTCTTCATCCAAGCCGGCAGAAGTCTTCATCCAGACGGCATCTTCTATCTTCATCCATCCGGCGCGGAGCGGCTCCATCTTCAAGACATCTGGCGCGGAGCATCCTCTTCAATCGACGGCTCTTCCAGAATGAAGGTTCCTTTAAGGGACGTCATCCAAGATGGCGTCCCTTGAATTCTGATTGGTTGATAGAATTCTATCAGCCAATCGGAATTAAAGGTGAAAAATTCCTATTGGCTGATGCAATCAGGCAATAGGATTGAACTTCAATCCTATTGGCTGATCCAATCAGCCAATAGGATTGAGCTTGCATTCTATTGGCTGATTGGGGGTTAATGTAGGTTTAGTGGGTGGGTTTTATTTTTAGCTTATGGTTTGGGCGGAAAAAGAGCTACATGCCCTTTTAAGGGCAATGCCCATACAAATGCCCTTTTCAGGGCAATGGGGAGCTTAGGTGTTTTTAGTTAGGATTTTATTTGGGGGCTTTGGTTGTGTGGGTGGTGGGTTTTACTGTTGGGGGGTTGTTTGTATTATTTTTTACAGGTAACAGAGCTGATTTCTTTGGGGCAATGCTCCGCAAAAGGCCCTTTTAAGGGCCATCGGCAGATTAGTGTAGGCTAGGGTTTTTTTTATTTTGGGGTGGCTTTTTTATTTTGATAGGGCTATTAGATTAGGAGTAATTAGTTTAAATATTTGATAAAAAAAAATTTATTTTGTGTAATTTAGTGTTTGTTTGTTTTTTTAATTTAGTTAATTGTATTTAATTAATGTAATTTATTACATTTTAGTGTAATGTTAGGTTTTAGTGTAAGACAGGTTAGGTTTTATTTTACAGGTAAATTTGTATTTATTTTAACTAGGTAGTTAGTAAATAGTTAATAACTATTAAGTAACTATTCTACCTATTTAAAATTTAAAAACAAGCTTGCATGTGAAATAAAAATAAAACCTAACCTAGCTACAATGTAACTATTAGTTATATTGTAGCTAGCTTAGGGTTTATTTTATAGGTAAGTATTTCGTTTTAAATAGGAATTATTTAGTTAATAATAGTAATTTTTATTTAGATTTATTTTAATTATATTAAAGTTAGGGGGTGTTAGGGTTAGACTTAGGGTTAGGTTTAGAGGTTTATAACTTTAGTATAGTGGTGGTGACTTTTGGGGCAGCAGATTAGGGGTTAATAACTGTAATGTAGGTGTCGGCGATGTCGGGGGTGGCAGATTAGGAGTGTTTAGACTCTGGTTTATGTTAGGGTTTTAGGTGTAAACATAACTTTTCTTTCCCCATCGGAATCAATGGGGCTGCGTTACGGAGCTTTACGCTTCTATATTGCAGGTGTTAGGCTTTTTTTTAGACGGCTCTCCCCATTGATGTCTATGGGGAAATCGCGCACAAGCACGTAAAACCAGCTCAAAGCAGCGCTGGCATTGGAGTGCGGTACGGAGCTCAATTTTGCTAAACGCTCACTTATTGCCTGCTAACGCCGGGTTTATGAAAACCTGTAATAGCAGCGCTATGGGGAGGTGAGCGGTGACAATAACTTGCAAGTTAGTACCGAGCAGCTCTTACCGCAAAACTCGTAATCTAGCTGTATGGTAATTGTCATCTCTGTATAAATAAAGAAATATAAAAAAAACGCTTTAACAGGGTCACAGTGTGGCTCCTTTATACCTTGATAGGATTCAGGGTTAATATCCTCTGAGGGGATTTATTGAACAGTTGGGGTTAATTAATCAGTGTAATAATTATTTACATGCTGCTTTGTGTGATTTTTTTCCTGGGCTGTGTGTTTTTGGCTGGAACAAACAGGTTTTACTTTAAAGTTTCACTTTCGTTTTTTTAAAGTGTTGCACAGCTCCTATTACTTGCTGTACTTGTAATAGCAGGTACTGTCTTGCACTCTATGTGACCGGGTGTGGTCTATGTTAATTTCCTCCATTCCGGCTGAGACTTAAACTTGAGGAGAGCATTTCCTCTGTTAACAGTCTAGTTCTAGGAGGTGGTGAGTGCCCCAGCCATTGGGAGTATAAAGGTGCAGTTTTCTATTATAAAAAAAAACATTTTTATTTTTGTCCTTCTGTGGGTATAACCTGAGCTATGGAGGACTCTGACATGTTAGAAGGTTTTCCCACCCACTAAATTATGTTCCACATGCTTTAACACCGTTATAAAGTCTAAGAAGGGAGACAAGCCTGCTAAGGCTCTTAGTCCCTCTGAGCCGTCTACCTCTCTGGACTCAGCGTCCCATGAGATTACTACCCTTGCTACATTATCCACTCCACATGCAGTTCCCTATAGCCTCCATCCGGAGAGGGCCTTCTTCCTGCGGACTTTGCCACACAGTTACTAACGGCGTTGTCTGTGGCTCCAGTGCATTAACACTAACAAATGCAAGAGAAAGGTTAAACATAGCTCTCCTGACCCGGAGTCATCTAAATATTTATCGGATTTAGATATTATGTCCCAGTTATCCAATGATGAGTTAACCTCTGTAGCTTCAGAGGGTGAACTTTCTGGGTCGGAGTTCTTAGCGTCTAAGCCTCCTGCTGCGGATGAACCATCCTTTAGATTTAAAATTGAGCGTTTTTTATTAAAAGAGGTTCTGTCTACATTAGAGGTTCCAGAGTCCGCACTGCCTGAAGAACCTATGATACCTAAATTAGGCAGAGTTTACAAAGAAAGGAAAGTTTCTTTGACTATTCTTGTGCCGGTTAAGATGGTGAACATTATTAAGAATGAATGGGAAAGAATTGGTTCTTCCTTTTCCCCCTCGTCTACTTTTAAAAAGTTGTTCCCGGTCCCAGACTCTCAACTGGATTTGTGGGGCTACATTCCTAAGGTGGATGGTGCTATCTCTACACTTGCTAAACGTACTACTATACCTCTTGAGGATAGTTCTTAGTTCAGAGAGCCGATGGATAAGAAAATGGAAACCTTTCTGAGAAAGATGTTTCAACATACAGGATTTTTGTTTCAACTGGCGGGTTCATTTGCCACGGTTGCCGGAGCGGCTACCTACTGGTGTGACTCTTTGTCAGAACTCATTGAGGTGGAGTCTCCCCTCAAGGATATTCTAGACAGAATTAAAGCTCTGAGAATTGCTAATTCTTTTATCTGTGGTGCGAACATGCAAATTATTCACCTAAATTCAAAGGTCTCTGGCTTTGTGGTCCTAGCCTGCCGGGCGCTCTGGTTGAAGTCTTGGTCTGCGGATATGACTTCTAGGTCCAGACTCCTTTCTCTTCCCTTCAAGGGAAAGATTGTATTTGGTCCAGGCCTGTAGGGTGCCTTCCTATACCGCAAGATAAGAAGAAAAAGTCTAAGGGACGACAATCTTCTAATTTTCGTTCCTTTCGTTCTGACAAATCCAAATGACAACAATTCTCCTCCAAGCCCGAGCAACCCAAGAGTACTTGGAAGCCGGCTCAGTCCTGGAATAAATCCAAGCAAAATAAGAAGCCTGCTTAAAACAAGTCGGCATGAAGGGACGGCCCCCGATCTGGGATCGGATCATTTAGGGGACAGACTGTTTTTTTTTTTAGATGATTGGTTCAAGGACATACAGGATCCGTGGATCCTGGATGTGGTATCTCAGGGATACAAGATAGACTTCAAATCTCATCCGCCAAGGTGCAGATTCCTTCTCTCAAATCTGTCTACCAGATCAGAAAAGAGGGATACCTTTCTAGGGTGTGTTCGGAATCTATCCTCCTTAGGAGTTGTTGTCCCGGTGCCTATCGAAGAAAGAGGTTTGGGGTTTTATTCAAACCTTTTCATGGTCCCAAAGAAGGAGGGAACGTTCTGCCCAATTCTGGACCTAAAGTGCTTAAACAAATTTCTCAGTGTCCCTTCCTTCAAGAAGGAGACAATAAGGTCCATCCTTCCTTTGATTTAGGAAGACCAGTTTCTGACCACTATAGATCTGAAGGATGGATACTTTCATGTTCCAATCCACAGGGAACCCTAACAGTTCCTGAGGTTTGCATTCCTGGACCAGCACTTCCAGTTCATTGTCCTTCCATTTGGCCTAGCTACTGCTCCAATAATCTTTTCGAAGGTTCTGGGGGCTCTTCTAGCCGTTGCCATAACTCAGGGTATTGCAGTAGCCCCATACTTGGATGATATTCTGGTGCAAGCACCATCCTTCTGAGAGTCCCTTCTCAGTCTTCTTCAATTACATGGAAGGAAGATAAAGTTGGAAAAGAGTTCTCTTATGCCAAGTACCAGGGTGGAATTCCTGGGTACTATAAAAGACTCCATATCCATGAGGATATTTCTAACAGACCAGAGACGGTGCAGGCTAACTTTGGCATGTCTTGCCCTCTGGACCTCCTTGAGTCCCTCTGTGACTCAGTGTATGGAGGTGATTGGTCTCATGGTATCCTGCATAGAAATCATTCCTTTTGCTAGTTTCTGTCTCAGACCTTTACAACTGTACATGCTGAGGCAGTGGGACAGTGATCATTCAGATCTGTCTCTATAGATTGTATTAGACAGCCGGTCGAGAGAATCGCTCTCTTGGTGGCTCTGTCCATATCATCTGTCCCAAGGGACATGCTTCTTATGACCATCCTGGGAGATTGTGACTATGGACACAAGCCTATCCAGATGGGGAGCTATTTGGGGTGCTAGGAAGGCACAAGGGTTGTGGACTCAGGAGGAGTCCTCCCTCCCGATCAATATTTTGGAACTAAGGGCAATTTTCAAGGCCTTGTAGGCTTGGCCACTTCTGGGTTCAACCCAGTTTATCAGATTCCAATCAGACAATATAACCTCAGTGGCTTACATCAACCATCTGGGGGAACGAGAAGTTCCTTGGAGATGAAGGAAGCATCTCAGATTCTGGAGTGGGTAGAGGCCCACAGCTGTTCGCTGTTAGCGATCCACATTCCAAGTGTGAACAACTGGGAGGCAGATTTTCTCAGCAGGCAATCCTTCCATCCAGAGGAATGGTCTCTCAATCCTGAGGTGTTTTCAGAGATAAGCAGCAAGTGGGGGACGCCAGAGATAGATCTCATTGTGTCCCGTCTCAATACCAAGCTACCTAGGTACGGGTTGAGTTTGAGGGATCCCCAAGCAGATCTAATAGATGCACTAGCAGTGCCCCAGAGGTTCAAACTCGTATATCTTTTCCTTCCATTCCTTGAGTGGTAGCCTACATCAATCAGGAGCGGGTATCAGTAATCCAGATTGCTCCGTCGTGGTCGCTAAGGACGTGGTTTCACAGATCTAGTAGGGATGTCCTCATCTCCTCGGTGAAGTTACCTTGTTGCAGAGATCTGCTAATACAAGGTCGATTTGTTCATTAAAATCTAGATTCTCTGAGGCTGACTGCATGGAGATTGAACGCTTAGTCTTAGCCATGAGAGGTTTCTCTGAGAGTAATTTATACTCTTATTCAAGCTTGTAAACCAGTTACTCGGCGTATCTACCACAAGGTGGGGAGGACCTTATTCTGGTGTGAAGAACATGGTTTTTCCTGGCACAGAGTTAATGTTGCCAGGATCTTATCTTTTCTCCAGGATGGGCTGGAGAAGGGCCTTTCTACTAGTTCCCTGAGGGGACAGATTTTGGCCCTGTCGGTTTTATTGCACAAGAAACTGGCTGAGCTTCCAGATGTGTAGTCCTTTGCTAAATCTCTGATTAGGATCAGACCTGTGTTTAGATCTAGGGCTCCTCCTTGGAGCCTAAATCTTGTTCTTCTGGTTTTGCAACAGGTTTCGTTTGAGCCTCTGCATTCCGTTGACATTAAATTATCTTGGAAGGTTCTCTTTTTATTGGCTATTGCCTCTGCGCGCAGAGTTTCTGAGATCTCTGCTTTGAAATGTGAGCCCCCTTATCTGATTGTACATGCAGATAAGGCAGTTTTATGTACTAAATTAGGTTTTCTTCCTAAGGTTGTGTCAGATCGCAACATCAATCAGGAGATTGTGGTTCCTTCCTTGTGTCCTAATCCTTCATCGAAGGAATGCTTACATCACAATTTGGATGTGGTTCACACCTTGAAGTTCTATCTTCAGGCTACTAAGGAGTTAAGACAATCTTCCTCTTTGTTGTCTATTCGGGGAAGCGTAAGGGGCAGAAGGCTACTCTGTCTTCCCTATCTTTTTGGTTAAGGAGTGTCATCCGCTTAGCTTACGAGACAGTGGGACATCGTCCTCTGAGAGGACAATGGCTCATTCCACTAGAGCAGTGGCTTCCTCCTGGGTGTATAAAAGGGACATGAAACCCAAACATTTTCTTTCATGATTAAGATAGAGAATACAATTTAAAACAGCTTTCTAATTTACTTCTATTATCTAATTTGTTTCATTCACTTGGTATTATTTGTTGAAGGAGCAGCAATGCACTACTGGTTTTTATCTGAACATATGGGTGAGCAAATGACAATCGTTTTATTTCTGCAGCCACCAATCAGCAGCTAGAACCTAGATGCTGCTCCTTAGCTTACCTAGATACACCTTTCAGCAAAGAACAACAAGAGAAGGAAGCACATTAAATAATAGAAGTAAATTGGAAAGTTGATTAAAATTGTATTCTCTGTCTAAATCATGAAAGAAAAAAATTGGATTTTATGTCCCTTTAAGAACGAGGCCTCTATGGATCAGATTTGTAAGGCGGCTACCTGGTCCTCCTTACATACTTTTTCAAAATTTTACAAGTTTGATGTTTTTGCTTCGGCTAAAGCAGCTTTCAGGATAAAAGTTTTGCAGGCTGTAGTGCCCTCAGAATAGGGTCCGCCTCTTCCTTTTTTTCCCTCCCGTTATTCATTCAGTGTCCTGGAGCTTTGGTATAGTTTTCCCAACAGTAAGGAATGAAGCCGTGGACTCTCCCTATCTTAGGAAGGAAAACATTATTTATGCTTACCAGATAAATTCCTTTCCTTCCGGATAGGGAGAGTCCACAGCCCCGCCCATTTTTTTCTTGTCTATGGGCGGCCTCCTATTATTTATTTTATTCTTTTGGCACCATTTATACCCTAATATTCTACTTTACCTTGTTTCCTCGGCAGAAAGACTGGTGTAATGAGGAAGTGGGTGGGATATTTAAGCCTTTGGCTGGGGTGTCTTTGCCTCCTCCTGGTGGCCAGGTGTTGTATTTCCCAACAGTAAGGAAAGGAATTTATCTGGTAAGCATAAATTATGTTTTTATTCTATACAGAAACAGTCTGGTGAAAAAAAATTAGCTCTCTGGAAGCTCAGGTATTGTCAATGGACTTTATCATGGGAGACCAGAGTCCAGGACTCAAGGGGAGCATGACAGAATTATGAAAGAAAAAATCCAAAATCAGTATCTAATAATGGTTCTGTTTTGATCTATTTGAACCTATGTATCAAATTTTTAAGTTAAGCTCCAAAGTAAAGGCAGCTTTTTGCGGGGGGCGGCAAGGAGTTGGTCTCCTCTGAGACACGGTTACCTATAAACATATTGTGACTCCAAACGATTCCTGAATCTCTTCAGTTCTGGCCTCTTATCTAGAAGGATTCCCACATCTGTCAGTCTATTTTGCAAGGAGTAATCTCTCCACAGAAGATCTTCGATCATCTAGCTAACAGGGGCCTGCCGGATGTAGCACGGATGTCTTATCTTTTGAATCTCTGGAATCTCTGACACTTTATTGTGCCAGATCCAGGAATCACAGTAACAAATGGAAGACATCTTGGTGGGTCAATGGATCTTTCATCTAGTCTATTTCTTCTTCCTAGGGTTATTGTCTGAAGCATCAAGAATAGGCATCTGTGTCTCTGAGAGCTCCAGTTTGGTCCCACAGGACATGCTATGCATATTTGGTTCAGATTTCCTCTCTTTCGTTCATGCCTTCTTACTCAGCAACAAGCTTTCTTGTATCAAGGGCCTCTCTTCCTTCCGGATATCAAATCTCTGGGTTTGTTGACATGGAGTTTGTACACTTAATCCTCAGACATAGAGGATTTTTTCAGACACTGACACTGTGTTTCAAGCTAGGAAACCTGTGACCTAGAGATCTAGCTTAATATCTGGAAAGTATCTTCACATAGTGTTCTTCCGAAAGGTTGTCTGCTTTTCCTTAGAATTCCTAGACTTTGGTGCATATGTGTTGAGGATTAGGCAAGTTTTGGAGGCTACCTCTACACCTTACAATTTGAATTTAGTTCTTTCTGTTCCATAATGTCCTCCTTTTAAATACTATGCATTGCATACATTTCAAATGGTTATCCAGAAAGTTATTTTTCTTCCAGACATTTCTTCAACTGGAAGAGTCTCTATATCTACCTTTTTTTATAGAGTATGGCAATTCTTTGTTTGTAATATGTTTCTTTTAGGTTTTTGCCTCAGAAAATTTCAATCAGGAATTATTGTTCCTTCTTTGGATCCGGCTTCTTCTATCTTTAAGGACAGGATTTTGCACAACCTTTGATGATGCTGTAGAGTTAAAAACATTTATTTCTTCAACTACTAAAGTTTTCAGACATTGTTTTAGTGTGGTTTTCTCTACGGTGGTTTTCATAAAGAGCAGTAAGCTACTGCTGTAACCTGAACTTCTTGCCATAAGCAGGTTTTTCTCAAAGCTTTTTCATGGCAGGAAGGTCTCTCTTTAGTGTATCACAGCTCATTCCATTAGTTCAGTTGCTACTTCCTGTAGTTTCAAAATGATGTATCCTTGGAGCAGATTTGAAAAGCTGCAGCATGGTCCTTTCTGCATACATTCTACATATTTTACCATTTTGCTATTTTTGCAAGCTGTTTTTGGCAGGAAAGTCCTTCAGGCCACAGTGTCAATCAATTAGGTTCTACCTTATTTTGTCCCACCCTTTCCTTAACATAGACTCTCAGCTTGAGTATTAAATCCCACATGTCATGGCTCCCTATGGACTAGCATTATCATGCAAAAGAAAACAAAATTTGTGCTTACCTGATAAATTCTTTACTTTCAGGATAATGATAGTCTATATGCCCCGCCTTCTAATATTTTTTGGGCGACAGTTCTAATTTGTACCTCTGTAGTCCCTGCTTTTGTCTTTCCTTTCCGATCTGTTCCTTTTCTCTGCTTGGCTATACGTTAAACTGAGGAGAGACTGAATGTGGAAGGAATTAAAGCTCTTGTGTGGGTTCTTGGCCTCCTCCTAGTGGTGGGAATTATATCCCACATGTTATGGATCCCTATGGACTAACATACTCCGGAAAAAAAATAATTCAAATCAGGTAAGCATAAATTTAGTTTTTTCTTCTGTTTGTCTATTTTCTATTTGCTAGCTTTGGGTTAGTTTATATTCAAATTGTCAGTAAATTAAATTTGATCTATTCCTTTGTATTTTGTTTTCAAGCTCCACCTGACATCACATTATTTTACCTTTTAAAGTTTTAAAATTTAGAAGTAATATACACTG
>NC_069500.1:824271252-824283752 GCF_027579735.1 Bombina bombina | reverse complement strand
AATGATGGAACTCTGTGACCTCCAATAGTACTAGGCCAATATAATATAGTCAATCTCTTGGTTTGTTTCTATCACCAAAAAAACTATACACACCAATTTAAATTATCTTTTACACATTTTTTATATCTCCTTTCAAACACCCCTTATTAAAATTAAACAATTTAGTATATAGAATACACATTCCAGTTATTCCTTTTTTCACCTTTGTCACTGTTTTCATTTTTTCTCACCTCTTTTTCCCCCCCTCCCCAAACCCCCCCCCCCCCTTCTAGTTTGTACACTCCACTAATTTTCACACACAGCCTGTGCAGTAGCAACAGCACCTGTATATCTATGTAAACAAACAGGGCAATAGAGGACCTGTCACCCATTCTGACACCCACGGTATTTTGGCACACTCTTGATATATATTAGAATACAGATCACCGAATAGTTTTTATCTCAACTTTAGTTATGGTTTTCAACTTGGGACATTATATAATCACATTTTAGGCACGATCTTGTCCCATTAAATAAAATAAAAAGTGGAACACATTTATCACCCCGCGCGATTCACAATATTTAGATAAACTTACCTTAGAAAGAAACCACCAATCGGGGAAGTGAACAGCTTGGCCCTTGAAACTACAATACACAAGATGCTGGTATAGAATTATAATATATAAAACCTATAACCTGGTTCTATCAACAATCACTTATACGTTACGATAATTACATCTGATACAATGTTCATTCTCTCGTTTTTGTCCTGCAGATTAATCTTTCAATACTATTTTCCCTTTTTTGTCATTCGAATCCCGAGTACTAAATACTTTTATAAGTATACAAAATAAATATATTCGATTCCACTACCGCGTGAAATCTTGGATTTAACCTCTGCCCATGCAACCAAAGATACATTAGTACATCCCAGCCTGACCCATTGAGATATAGATATATGCATATAAATGTAAACATATATATATCCAGTCTTGCAACTATTGCATTGATAATACTAGGCAAGGTCGTCATCAAGGAGGTGGTAACCTGAATATGACGAAAGTACACACCTCCCTAGTAACCTATCGAGTACAAGTAGGGAGGAACCAATCGGATCAGCAGAAGAGGGACAAGCCCCCTGAGAACGGCCAATAAACAGCCCCAGGAATGGCGGGCGCCCCACCTTTGACAAAGCCGTTTAGGCGAAACATGTCAGGGCCTCAGGAGACTATTTCTCTCCTTTTTTAACTAAACAGCAGTGTGACTTGTTGAACGAATGGATTTTTAGAATTTAACTTAAACTTGTGTGTGTGTGAGCAAGCCTGATAGAAATACCGTTACGCTCTAGATATACCTATAAGAGACTTTACCCTAGTAGCTTACAATTACTAATATGTAGCGAAAGTACAAACAATAGAATCACCGGAGAGGGAATTTTATTTAGGCTCATAGCCAGAATCTGTAACCGCTACCTGTTTATCAGCAGGAACCGAACTTTATCTATTTGCATATTGAGACGCTCTCAGTGTAAAGCCTATTTAAAGAAGAGGGGTGAATAGTTCCCTCCTTCATATATATCGGATACCTGCAATATCATCCGCTAATAGTGTGCAACTGCTAAAGCAGAAAGTTGGGGAGTGATTTATAAGTATCATATGACAAAAACTTAAGAGAAATTTCTCTCCCCAGCCATACTGCTAAGCGAATCACAGTACCAATAACACAGTAGATTTTACTACAGCATTTGCATAAATTACGGCATGACCTTTAAGTGCAAGATATTTGTTTAAACAACACAGCTGAGAGAGTCTATGCATCAAGTAATCCTAGTTACATTTCCATTGTTTGTAACTAATCCAGTATATATAAATAATCAGAATCATACAAGGGTAATACTGGTGGTATGGGAATAAGGGTTTCCTGAAATAGACAGTTACTCCGATATTCATATCGCCACTGAATGATAATAAACCAACTAAGATTGGTAGACTGTCAATGTACTAGCGTCCCCTAAGTCTAACTCCACCCTATGTTACACCAAGCACTCCTGTGAACTACTATATCAAAATAAGTAACATCTAATAAAATAACCTCTGGGACTTAGCTTGCGTAATATTGCATGGGATTTATCCATTTATATGGGGAACATTTGTAGAGGAGGCGAGTAAGATTGTCCCCTATCTCCAAGGGAAACTTTAACTAACTAAGAATATCCTGTTATAATTCAGGCTTATTCACAGCAGCCTCATCCACCTTGCAGTGGCTAATATCACTATAAGTGTCCTATAAATTTAAGAGACAGAGACCAAGAGGTAATATTGACAACGGTATTCTTAGTACCATCTTAATAACAAGTTCAACTATACTAGTGAACTATTATACACTAGATAAACTAAAAGATATTAGGCGCTGAATCCCACTAGTAAACATTGACCCCATATTAACAGGAGTACCCTCCCTATATAGGTATTCTTTAGCAAATCCCACATTATTCTATTCGTGGCAAACTCACATCCCCTAGAGACAACTGTACCCTATAACCGAATCTGGATGGTATAATCTCACCGTGGAGATCCCCTGACTCAGACAGAGAGGGATAACAGGGGTATTCTCACAATCACTCTGACCGAGATTTTAATAAATACAATCCAGAGGTACTTTTGCACTATTTTCCCCTTTATATTTAGGGCATTACCCCTGGAGACCAGACTGGGGCATTAATAAGACATTGGGACTAGGGAAGAAAACACACACATCCCTTTCACCCCCTGAAATTACCTCCGTTCAGGGTCACACCAGCTGATATTTTTAACCATTTTGTTGTTTTATATGAAGTAAATAAAAGTTAAGTTTTAAACTGCCTTTCACGGGCTTTTTCACCTAAGGTATCTTGTGAGTTTGGAATATGTGCTGTTGAGTGCTAAGCAAGTACATTCTTTCCAGTTGCATTCAGCAATTGGTTTATCCTGAATACAAATGTTGTTTGCTGTAATATACAGGATATTTGTTTACTAGAACTACAAATAGGCAATGCCTTCCTGCTCTAAAAGAAAGGATGTAGAATAGATAGGAAACCTATGAAATCTATGAAGGCCACGTGTGGCCTCCAAGCTACCAGTTGTGTACCACTGATATAGCATAAACCTACTAGACTGTTTGATATGAATAATCTCTTGAATTTCCTTTTTTTCTTTTTTTAAGGAGCTTAATTAATGATTCTGTGGAAGGTGCTTCAGGTGGGAACAAACTGGCAGATTTTCCAGAATCAGAAGTCTCCTGGAATCACAGAGCTTTGGTCGTTACTGGAGACTGTTTGGTAAGTGATGCTTACTACAAATGGCTGAATGTGATTTATTTAATTATGAGAATGTCAAATGTAATCTCAATTTTAAATAGACTGCCTTTTGGGCAGGCTTATCGCCAAGTTAATTTATATTATGGTCTACGAAAAATCAATAAATTGTATAAACCCCACTGACACTTTACAAGGATGTGAATATAGTAGAGTCTAATTTTAAACTAAAATGATTTTCCCTTCAGGAAAAATGTTTTTAAGCTTAGTCAATACAAACTTCTATAGTGAACATGGTGCCAGTGCATGTATGGTGGTAGATTAATCTTTTCGGAGGCACCTGGCATCTTGCATTATGTTTTGAAGAACAATAATAAAGCAGTGTGATGTAGAAAAGGACATAACTACCCTATCATACTTTTTTTTATCATTTTGGGGTAAGGTAGTGATGTACTGTCATAGGAGGCAGGTGAGGCAGCGCTTCCCCCTATCCTATGGATGTAATTACAATTTTTTAATATTTAAAAAAAATAAAAAAATTCATATATATATATATATATATATATATATATATATATATATATATATATATATATATATATATGTGTTTTGGGGTATCTCAAGGTACCCCCTACCCCCCACACCCCATGCCGCTGCCACTATGGCAAAAATAAACTATTAATTTTATTAAAGTGTTTTAAGGGGCACAAGACACGATTCCATATGATATTGCGCAAAGGAGAGGCTGTGAGCCGTTCAGCTCCCCCTCCTTTATGTAATATGGATGTGAGAGGCATTGAACAAATGAGCTGTAGAGAGACTGACACCCAGTGGCGCTTCAGGGGGCTCAAGTATCTTAAATTCACTCACAGTCCATATTGCTCAATAGACATGGAGATGGAGGCTATGTGTTTTTGCAGCCTCTGCACTGTCGGCAGGAGCACAGCCAATCAGCCTGCACCCCGCTTTCAGGTCTAGGGCTGGGCGCCGGGAGAGAGTGATACAGCAGCAGTGAGGACTGGAGTCATGTGTGGGACCGTGAGGCAGAGTCGACTGTCACAGACTAGTGCAGTGAGTGAAGTGCCGAGCCATTACCACCTATAACTAGCAGCTGTAACGACGACTCAGTGAGTGATGCATAGTTCCTGTAGTGTGTGTTGAAGCTGAGCTGCCACACTGATTCTAGCTATGAGCAGAGTGTTAGGTAGGTGGTCTCTTGGTGATTAATAAAATTGCATTGTTTTGTTTACTATTATTTTGTTCTAGTTCACACTCCGGTCCCTCTCACACTTAGTTAGAGCCTAATAAAATGCTGCCTGCCTGCCCTAAAGCCCTTAGTGCCACTGCCTTATAATAACACATGCAGAGTGCAGACTCAGAGATGATCAGATGGCCAGATGATGCAGTATTATGTTAGGTGTTGGTGGTGTTGTGTTGTTTGCTTGTTTGTCAATGTTCACACCAACAATTTTAATCCGTTTTTTCATACCTTGGAGGTTCTCTGTGGTGAATGAGGTATGGTGCACTGTGGTTTCTTCAGATTGTTAACTTAGTGTCTGCATATTATAATTTATAACCATTATTGGAGATACAGTGGTGAATTAATAAGTATTCAGGGAAAATTGGTGAAGTCACTAATAAATATTTAGGGAAAGATGTTGGTGGATAATAACTTAGTGTGAAATATAAATATATAGATGTAGGTTCACTGGTAGATGTCTGCAATTTTCATTTAAATAAAGAGAGATCAGGAGTGCATGTGTTCTGCAATATACTTTTGTATAAAGGGAGATCAGGAGTGCATGTGTTCTGCAATATACTTTTGTATAAAGGGAGATCAGGAGTGCATGTGTTCTGCAATATACTTTTGTATAAAGGGAGATCAGGAGTTCATGTGTTCTACAATATACATTTAGATAAAGAGAGATCTTTCACATGCACTTTGCACTCCTGGACTCTCTTTATTTAAATGTATATTGCAGAACACATGCACCTACTAGGGAATAATAATCACCCTGGAGGCCATATACATTTAGTATACGTGCCCAGAAGATCTTTAAATCCTCCATATCTTAATCCCCAGTATCAAGGGTGGAACCACTATTGTTGCAGAATGTGCAGTGGCACCAGGGCCCAAGTGCTGGGGGGGTATAGCAGCCATTCTATACATAGGAGTGTGTAGAATGTGTACAATGCTAATGGGGGGGGGGGGGCTTTATTAATGCCAAATGCAGGTCCATCTATCTATCTATCCATACTCAAAACCATGTATATTCTTTCTGTTGCTTATTACTTTAGGGGGCCCAAAAAAAGTTTGCACTAGGGCCCTCAGTTGAGTAGGTCTGCTACTGCCCAGTATACTGCGAATTAATGAAAATCTATCTTAGTTAATTTTAGTATAAATGTGAAGTGTCTAGCATGTATTTTCATATGATTTTCTCACTTCAAACCATCTCAATTCATTAGGAAAAGATTATAAAACCCAGCTGTGGCTTTGCTCTATGTTAACCAATGCACAACCTTTTACTAATACTTTGAGGCCGAATTATCAAAGGTCTTGCGGACCTGATCTGACAGTGCGGATCAGGTCCGCAAGACCTCGCTGAATGCGGAGAGCAATACGCTCTCCGTATTCAGCATTGCACCAGCAGCTCACAAGAGCTGCTGGTGCAACGCCACCCCCTGCAGATTCGCGGCCAATGGGCCGCCAGCAGGGAGGTGTCAATTGTGGCGATTCCTGTCCGCCTGCTCAGAGCAGACGGACAGGGTTATGGAGCAACGGTCTTTAGAAACTGCTGTTTCTGGCGAGTCTTCAGAAACACGGGCCCACAAGCTCCATACAGAGCTTGATAAATGGGCCTCTTTGTATTGAAATAATTCAATTTATTTATACTATTTCAACACTCTTGACTACTTAAACACACATTTTGACCGCTGTCCAGGATCATATTTTGTCTGTTCTCTGGTCTTTTTTAAATAAAAAAAACATGTGACCAATGACCACGGGGCTGTCTTTAGTGACTTAGAAACAGGCAGAAATTGAGAGGTTTAAATGTTATAAAGTGTATTAATGTAACAATGTTGGTTGTTTTAAACTGGGGAATGGATAGAAAAAGCATTATCTATCATTTTAAACAATAAAAATGTTTGTGTGGACTGTCGCTTTAAGTGATTAGACTTTCAAAGAGTGGTTATAAAAGTTAATCAAAATAAAAATCAATTGTTAATTTTGTAAAAACTTACATTTATGCTGTGTTATGTGCTTTTGTGAAGCAATATTAGCGCTCTGCTTTGTAATACTAGCACATGATAATGTGTGCTGGTATTACAAGTAAAATCGCAATGTGAATGCGAGTTCGTGTTCGCATTCCTAGAAAGCATTGCGCTCACAAGAGCGCGCTTCCATAGGCTCCTATGGGAGCCTCGTTCTGATGCGTCTCTGAAGGGGGTAAGTAGTGAAGCGATAGGCAGCATTTTAAAATATATATGAATATGTGTATATACATATCAGCACACAAATATATGAATATAAGCATATACATATATATTTACATTGCGGTCTATAGGAACACACAGTTCAATGTAAATGCACTTTTCAACACCCCCACTTCCACCAACTTTAAAGCCTCAAAACTGCCTAGTGCAGTTATTTTTTATATTTACAGTATATACTTTTTTTTGTTATAAAAAACTATAATGCCCTCTATTTTTAAGGGCATTTGGGGCACTAATCTAATCTCTGGTTAATTTTCGGTGCGCTAATTGCTAATGCGAGCTCGTGGCAGCAATAACCAACCAGTTGTAATGGTTGGTTAATTATCGCATGCGATAATTTAGCACTCCACTTGTAATCTAGCCCTGTATTTTTTTTTTGTCTTTATTAAAGAGACAGTCAAGTAAAAAAAAAACTTTCATGATTTAAATACGGCATGTAATTTTAAACAACTTTCCAATTTTACTTGTATTACCAATTTTGCTTTGTTCTCTTGGTATTCTTAGTTGAAAGATAAACCTAGGAGGTTCATATGCTAATTTCCTAGACCTTGAAGGCCGCCTCTAATCTGAAAACATTTTGACAGTTTTTCACCACTAGAGGGTGTTAGTTCATGTGTTTCACATAGATAACATTGAGCTCAGGCACGTGAAGCTTCTAGGAGTCAGCACTGATTGGTTGAAAATGCAAGTCTGTCAAAAGAACTGAAATAAGGGGGCAGTTTGCAGAGGCTTAGATACAAGGTAATCACAGAGGTAAAAAGTATATTATTATAAATGTGTTAGTTATGCAAAATTGGGGAATGGGTAATAAAGGGATTATCTACATTTTTAAACAACAACAATTCTGGTGTTTACTGTCCCTTTAACTAGATAGATTTATCTGTGTAATGCTTCTGTTGCTGCTGCTATCTACATGTTTACTGCATCTCCATGTGTAGCATTTGCTACTGAGCATGTTTCCACTTCTTTTTTTTTTTTTCTAGTTGTTTGCTTCTACTGAGCGTACTCAAAATATATCATAATAAAGAATATTAAATCTTTATACCTCAGCAACCTACATCTGCTACAGTAAAATATTTCTGCACTTTAGATTTCATAAAGTTTTTGTAATAGTTTTTGCTGTAATTTCCTATAATCATTTTCATTGCCAGCATTCAAGGTAGGGAAAAGTACAATTTAATACACTCCAGCAGGTAAAATTTATTATTGGGAACACTATAAAGGAGATACATTTTTCAGTATGATTAATTTTCTTCAATACTGAAATCAAAGTATCATTTTTTATCTCCAAAGAAACAGTGTGTATGTGTGTATGTATGTGTGTATGTGTGTGTGTGTATATATATATATATATATATATATATATATATATATATCCTATTATATAAAAGGCCAAGTGTGTTTGTCCAAAGCTGTCATGCACAGTAGAGACAGCACGAGGACAAACACACCTGGCCTTTGAGTCCTGCTCCCTACCTAGCTGATCTGCCGTCTGCGCAAGAAGTGGGCGTGGCCGGGCATGAGCGGGAAGGAATGGGTGTGAAGGGGCGTGGTCAAGCATGAAGGGGGCGTGGCCGAGTGTGGTCAGGAGATAGAGAGGGGAGAGAGATAGAGAGGGGGGAGAGAGAGGAGGGGAGAGAGGGGGGAGAGAGAAAGGAGAGGGGGGAGAGAGAGGGGAGGGGAGAGAGGGTAGGGAGAGAAAGGAGAGGGGGAGAGAGAGAGGAGAGGGGAGGAGAAAGAGGAGGGGAGAGAGCGCAAAAGAGCGGGGGAGAGAGAGAGCGCAAAAGAGAGAAGGGAGAGAGAGAGCGCAAAAGAGAGGGGGAGAGAGAGCAAAAGAGGGGGAAGAGAGAGAGAGAGCGCAAAAAGAGAGGGGGGAGAGAGAGCAAAAGAGAAGGGGGGAGAGAGCACAAAAGAGAGTGGGGAGAGAGCGCAAAAGAGAGGGGAGAGAGAGAGTGCAAAAGAGAGGGGAGAGAGAGAGTGCAAAAGAGGGGGGAGAGAGAGAGCACAAAAGAGAGGGGGAGATAGAGAGAGAGGAGAGAGAGAGAGAGGGGGAGAGAGAGGAGGGGAGAGAGAGAGAGAGGAGAGGGGGGGGAGAGAGAGAGAGAGAGAGAGAGGAGAGGGGGGGAGAGAGAGAGGAGATGGGGTGAGAGAGAGGAAGGGAGAGAGAGAGAGGGGGAGAGAGAGAGAGAGAGAGGAGGGGGGGAGAGAGAGAGAGGATAGGGGGAGAGAGAGAGGGGGGAGAGAGAGAGGGGAGAGAAAGAGAGGGGGGAGAGAGAGCTCAAAAGAGAGGGGGAGAGAGAGCGCAAAAGAGATGGGGGAGAGAGAGTGCAAAAGAGAGGGGGTAGAAAGAGAGAGAGAGCACAAAAGAGAGGGGGGAGAGAGAGAGCACAAAAGAGAGGGGGGAGAGAGAGAGCACAAAAGAGAGGGGGGAGAGAGAGAGCAAAAGAAAGGGGGGAGAGAGCGCAAAAGAGAGGGGAGAGAGAGAGCACAAAAGAGGGGGGTGAGAGAGAGCAAAAGAGGAGGAGAGAGCACAAAAGAGAGGGGGGAGAGAGAGAGAGAGAGAGAGAGAGAGAGAGGGGAGAGAGAGAGGGGTGAGAGAGAGGGGAGAGAGAGAGGGGTGAGAGAGAGGAGGGGAGAGAGAGGAGAGGGGGGGAGAGAGAGAGAGGAGAGGAGGGAGAGAGAGAGAGAGAGGGGGGGGAGAGAGAGAGAGGGGGGGGGAGAGAAAGAGGAGGGGGAGAGAGAGAGAGGAGAGGGGGGAGAGAGAGAGAGGAGGGGGGAGACAGAGTGGAGGGACGAGAGAGAGAGGAGGGGGGAGAGAGAGAGGAGGGGGTAGAGAGAGAGGAGGGGGGGGAGAGACAGAGGAGGTGGGGAGAGAGAGGGGGGGAGAGAGAGAGAGAGAGAGAGAGGAGGGGGGGAGAGAGAGAGGGGAGGGGGAGAGAGAGGGGGAGAGAGAGAGGGGGGAGAGAGAGAGGGGGGAGAGAGAGCGCAAAAGAGATGGGGGAGAGAGAGAGCAAAAGAGAGGGGGAGAGAGCACAAAAGAGCGGGGGAGAGAGAGAGCGCAAAAGAGAGAAGGGAGAGAGAGAGCGCAAAAGAGAGGGGGAGAGAGAGCAAAAGAGGGGGATGAGAGAGAAAGAGCGCAAAAAGAGAGGGGGGAGAGAGAGCAAAAGAGAAGGGGGGAGAGAGCACAAAAGAGAGTGGGGAGAGAGTGCAAAAGAGAGTGGGGAGAGAGCGCAAAAGAGAGGGGAGAGAGAGAGTGCAAAAGAAGGGGGAGAGAGAGAGCACAAAAGAGAGGGGGAGATAGAGAGAGAGGAGAGAGAGAGAGAGGGGGAGAGAGAGAGAGAGAGAGGAGGGGAGAGAGAGAGAGAGGAGGGGAGAGAGAGAGAGAGAGAGAGAGAGAGGAGGGGAGAGAGAGAGGAGAGGGGGGAGAGAAAGAGGGGGGAGAGAGAGAGCTCAAAAGAGAGGGGGAGAGAGAGCGCAAAAGAGATGGGGGAGAGAGAGAGCTCAAAAGAGAGGGGGGAGAGAGAGCGCAAAAGAGATGGAGGAGAGAGCGAGCTCATAAGAGAGGGGGAGAGAGAGCGCATAAGAGATGGGGGAGAGAGCGAGAGCAAGGGGTGGGACCGCTGAACTGCAAAAAAATGGCCTGTGTGAACGGGATTTATTACTAGTATATATCCTATACTATAAAAGGCCAAGTGTGTTTGTCCAAACTGTCATGCGCAGTAGAGACAGCACGAGGACAAACACACCTGGCGTTGGATTCCCTACCTGATCTGCCGACCAAGCGCGTGCAGTGGGCGTGGCCGAGGGTGAAGGGGCGTGGTCTAGCATGGAGCCCATGAAGGGGGCGTGGCCGGGGCAGGGCCGTGAAAGGCCGTGGAGAGAGCTCACACAGCTCAAAAGAGGGGAGATGGGGGAGAGAGAGATCAAGAGGGGAGAAAGAGACAGGGGAGAGAAAGAGGGGAGAGAGAAAGAGAGAGGGGTGAAGAGAGAGAGGGGAGAGAGAGAGAGGGGGAGAGAGAGAGGGGTGGAGATAGAGAGGGGAGAGAGAGAGAGGGGGAGAGAGAGGGGAGAGAGAGAGACAGAGGGGGGAGATAGAGAGAGAGGAGAGAGAGAGAGGGGAGATGTGGGGAGACAGAGAGAGAGGGGAGAGAAAGAGGGGAGAGAGAGGGGGGAGAGGGGGAGAGAGAGGGGGAGAGGGGGAGAGAGAGAGGGAGAGGGGAGAGAGAGAGAGGGGGAGAGAGAGGAGAGGGGGGAGAGAGAGGAGAGGGGGGAGAGAGAGAGAGGAGGGGGGAGAGAGAGAGAGGAGGGGAGAGAGAGAGAGAGGAGGGGGGAGAGAGAATGGAGGGACGAGAGAGAGAGGAGGGGGTAGAGAGAGAGGAGGGGGTAGAGAGAGAGGAGGGGGGGGAGAGAGAGAGAGGAGGTGGGGAGAGAGAGGGGGGAGAGAGAGAGAGGAGGGGGGGGAGAGAGAGAGGGGAGGGGGAGAGAGAGGGGGAGAGAGAGAGGGGGGAGAGAGAGCGCAAAAGAGATGGGGGAGAGAGAGAGCAAAAGAGAGGGGGAGAGAGCGCGAAGAGAGGGGGAGAGAGCGCAAAAGAGAGGGGGAGAGAGCGCAAAAGAGCGGGGGAGAGAGAGAGCGCAAAAGAGAGAAGGGAGAGAGAGAGCGCAAAAGAGAGGGGGAGAGAGAGCAAAAGAGGGGGAAGAGAGAGAGAGAGCGCAAAAAGAGAGGGGGGAGAGAGAGCAAAAGAGAAGGGGGGAGAGAGCACAAAAGAGAGTGGGGAGAGAGCGCAAAAGAGAGGGGAGAGAGAGAGTGCAAAAGAGAGGGGAGAGAGAGAGTGCAAAAGAGGGGGGAGAGAGAGAGCACAAAAGAGAGGGGGAGATAGAGAGAGAGGAGAGAGAGAGAGAGGGGGAGAGAGAGGAGGGGAGAGAGAGAGAGAGGAGGGGAGAGAGAGAGAGAGGAGGGGAGAGAGAGAGAGAGAGAGAGAGAGGAGGGGAGAGAGAGAGGAGAGGGGGGAGAGAAAGAGGGGGGAGAGAGAGAGCTCAAAAGAGAGGGGGAGAGAGAGCGCAAAAGAGATGGGGGAGAGAGAGAGCTCAAAAGAGAGGGGGGAGAGAGAGCGCAAAAGAGATGGAGATGAGAGCGAGCTAAAAAGAGAGGGGGAGAGAGAGCGCAAAAGAGATGGGGGAGAGAGCGAGAGCAAGGGGTGGGACCGCTGAACTGCAAAAAAATGGCCTGTGTGAATGGGATTTATTACTAGTATATATCCTATACTATAAAAGGCCAAGTGTGTTTGTCCGAAGCTGTCATGCGCAGTAGAAACAGCACGAGGACAAACACACCTGGCGTTGGATTCCCTACCTGATCTGCCGACCAAGCGCGTGCAGTGGGCGTGGCCGAGGGTGAAGGGGCGTGGTCTAGCATGGAGCCCATGAAGGGGGCGTGGCCGGGGCAGGGCCGTGAAAGGCCGTGGAGAGAGCTCACACAGCTCAAAAGAGGGGAGATGGGGGAGAGAGAGATCAAGAGGGGAGAAAGAGACAGGGGAGAGAAAGAGGGGAGAGAGAAAGAGAGAGGGGTGGAGAGAGAGAGGGGAGAGAGAGGAGGGGGGAGAGATTGAGAGGGGAGGGGGGTAGAGAGAGAGGGGAGGGGGAGAGAGAGGGGGAGAGAGAGAGGGGGGAGAGAGAGAGCAAAAGAGAGGGGGAGAGAGCGCGAAGAGAGGGGAGAGAGCGCAAAAGAGAGGGGGAG
>NC_069500.1:824116252-824263752 GCF_027579735.1 Bombina bombina | reverse complement strand
ATGTTTTTTTTATTATTTTTTTTGATTTGTTTCTGTAGTGTAGCTTCCCCCCCACAGTCCAATATCCCCCCAGCCAAACCGATCAACAAACAAATACATAAACCCCTTTGATCCCCACTTATAAGATAAAACTTTCTGTAGCGTAGTGGTTCCCACCCGCTCCCTCCCCGTGCACGCGCCCGCCCGGCCTCCCCGTGCACGTGCGCGCGTCCGTGCGCGTCCCCCCGGTCGTCCCCGCCCCCGATCCCGCCCCCCTCCGCATCACAAAGGCCATCGATGGCCGCCACCCACCTCCCACACCGGCTCCCACCCACCAACGAACATAGCCGTTAATGTCCGGTGCAGAGAGGGCCACAGAGTGGCTCTCTCTGCACCGGATGGCTAAAAATGGTTATTGCAGGATGCCTCGATATCGAGGCATCACTGCAATAACCGGAAAGCAGCTGGAAGCGAGCAGGATCGCTTCCAGCTGCTTTCCACACCGAGGACGTGCAGGGTACGTCCTCAGGCGTTAACTGCCTTTTTTTTGAGGACGTACCCTGCACGTCCTCGGTCATTAAGGGGTTAAATATATATGTACAGTATATGCTTATATACATATATATTTACAGGGAACACACAGTTCCCATAGACCGCAATGTAAAGACACTCTTCAGTGCCGGTTTTTTTCTAACACCCCACTCCCGCCAACTTTAGCCCCAAAATACTGACTAGTGCAGTAAATGTATTAAAAAGCAGATTTAAAAAAATGAATGGCTGATTATTAATTATTGTGCCCGGCAGATGGGCCTGTTTGCGGGCACGCAATAATGTAGCACTCCACTTGTAATCTAGCCCTGCATGTGCTAGGGTCTGTTAATGTATAAAGTAAATAGAAATTGAATCAAAGTAAAATGAATGATAGCAGATGTTCTATAGACAACTACAAAGTTAGTAAAGCTGTGTGTATGAGACCCTTAAAACTACAAGTTCACAGCTATTGGAATTGATTGTGAAAAAAAAGAAGATATAAACGGAGCGCCTCCAGGGAACAAATTATTTAGGGATGATGCTTTGGTAAATGTTGTAGAGAAAGGATGCAGATTTGTATTTAAACGAGAAAGGACATTGGGTACCACTATTGCACCCACACCATTAAAACCCATGACACCACACCAGAGCTCCTGGCTTCTTTGTAAAGGAGTTTATAGATGTAGTTTTCATAATTTTACAGCCTGTGGTCACTTGGAGATGGGGAACTCCTTTAAGAGTGCTATGACTGGTGAGGTTTTTGAACATAAAGCATGTTTTAATTGTAGATCTACATTTGCGGTGTATCTCTTAAATTGTAATATCTGTAAAATCCAGTATGTAGGCCTCACCACTAGAGAGGTGAGGTCTAGGATAAGGGAGCATATGGGTAATATCAAACAGGGGGATCTGTCAACACCTCTGGTGCAGCACTTTAAGCCCAAAATAATAAAGAGACAGATACTCTTGTTTGGTCTATAATCGAGGGGGTCAGGACTGAAACCAGAAGTGAGGACAGATTTACCCTGTTGGCCAAACGTGACGTCTTCTGGATTCATAAGTTAAAGACTAGAATCCAGTGGGGGATGAATTCAGAATTTGACTTAATTCATTTTTGGTGTTAATTCTTGGTGCTAACGTTTGGTGTTAATTTACAATGTTAACTTTTTGCACTTGTTAACCCTATTATAACCCCCTTTGTAAACGACATTTATGCAATTTTTGTAATTGAATTATGCAATTGAAGTTATGTAAGCGAACAATGTTGATATGGTACAGTAAATTTACCAATTGAGTGGATCTTTACATATGTTCTGACATATGATGCCATAACATGGTTGATTGGTCCAAATATATATTTTTTGTTGGAGGGAATGTTACTAATGTGCCCAAAGAGTATAACTTTTTTTTTTAAAAGAATGTAGGGCGATATAATATGAAATGTATATAATATACAATCTGCTAGATTACAAGTCTTGCGTTAGCCTTAAAAAGCAGCGTTGAGAGGTCCCAACGCTGCTTTTTTTTTTTTATTTTTTTTTTATTCAATTTTTATTGAATTTTCAAAAGAAAACATAAATCAAAGCAATAAACATAAAATAATTATACAATAATGGTGTAACATTTCCTGACTTTCTATTTAACAACAATGTATTAAAACTATCACAGCACAGTCATTATCCATCTTATTGGGGTATTTAATTAGTCTTAGTACACATTTCTTCATTCCGCAATCTGGGGTATTGCTTAGACCCTTACATCAAATTTATTACACAGTCAAAATGCAATAGACTTGTTTGTGTCATATCACTATCGTTTCTGTATATTCCTCCCATATAAATTTAATAGCGTAATATTCCTCAAGGCGATTAGTTTGTTGGTAGTGGTATTTTTCTAAAGATAGCATTCTTGATATTTGTTCTTTCCACTCCTGAGTACTAGGAATTCTAGAACTTTTCCATAGTCTTGGGAGTAATTGTTTAGCGCCACTCAGAAGAATATATAACAGTGTGGATCTAAGTTTACACTTTAGTTTGGGGGTTCTATTAAAGAGGAATACAGATGGGTTATTTTCTAAATGGATTCCTAGCAATTTGTTATTTCTGTTCTTATGTCTTCCCAGTAATTTCCCAACAAAGGGCAACTCCACCAAATATGCAAGAGTGTGCCTACGTGATTGCATCCCCTCCAGCACAATTTGCTAGTGTTTGGGAAAATGTTTGATAGTCGTTTTGGGGACATATACCATCTAGTCAGTATTTTCAGATTAGTCTCTGTAACATTCATGGAGGACGGTGCTCTCCCCATTTGATAAAAGATTAACTGCCAGTCTTTTGGTGTTAAAGCTATTTGTAATTTGTTTTCCCATGTTTTGGTATAGGATGGTAGTTGTTGGGAGTGCATTGACAAAATTAGCTTATATGAGTGTGATAGTCCTTTTTTCGTGATCCCTGAAGAATAGCACATATTCTCAAAGGGAGTAAGTGGTCTGATAACATCAGACTTATACTTATTATAATTCACATAATGTGCCAGTTGGTAGTGTTCATACCAGTTCTGGCATATGTATATATGTCTATCTGCTAATTCCGTCTTTGTCAGAAGTTTACCATTTTCTAATACAGAATATATAGGTATTCCACTATGTATATCCATGTCCTCTGTTCTGATCATGTTATGTCCTATCGGGGAGTCAATGTTTGTCAACAGGGGAGTCAGGGGGAAGGGATTGTAGAAATACCCTTTTTGCTTTTTAGAAGGAGATCCCATGTTTCTAGCGTTTCCATTACCAAGCTTAGGGGTGAGTTAGTTAATGTCCTATGCCTTTTATCTAGTTTTTGGTATCTGTTAAATCATGTTCCAACCTCACCCACTCCTTATCTTTAGTATGTTTACACCAATCTATAATTCTATTCAATAGAGATGTAATATAGCACATTAGGTACACTTAAACCTCCGTTATGTCTCTCTCTATATAGAGTTTTCTTCGAGACCCTTGGAAATTTGTTCTGCCATACGAATGAGTTTATAGTATCCTGAAGTTTGTTTAAATAAGCCTTTGGGAGTGAGATAGGTATCGTTTGGAAAAAGTATAAAATACGTGGTAACAATGAAATTTTAAAAGCGTGAATACGGCCTAGCCATGAAAGGAATTTATGTCTCCACCCGTGTATTTCTGTTTGCAATTCTTTAAGCAGTTTCATGTAATTTAATGTGAAAAGTTCCTCTTGTGTTTTTGCTATTTGTATTCCTAGGTATGTTAAGGAGGTATTCTGTATGGAAAATTTGTAGCGATGTTTAATTAACTGTAACTGTTCGTCAGTCACCTCAACTCCCATAATTTCTGATTTAGTAGTGTTGACCTTAAAATGAGAGTGGAAGCTATATAGGTCTAATTCTGCCTGCAATGCTTTAATGGATGTGAGGGGTTGTGTCAGTGTCATCAAGATGTCGTCAGTGTAGAGTGATAATTTGTATAGTGTTTTGTGTATTTTAATACCTTTGATATTGTTATTATGTTGTATCTTGGAGGCTAATACCTCCATAGCTTGAACAAATAAGAGTGGGGAAAGGGGACATCCTGCCTAGTCCCGTTCCCTATATAGATAGGCTGTGATAATGTGTCATTCAACCTAACTCTGGCTGTGGGGCACGTGTATAGGGCAAAGATCTTATTCATTATCTTATTTTTAAAGCCAAATTTAGAGAGGGTCTGACGAAGGAAGGGCCAGCTTAACCTATCAAAGGCCTTCTCAGCATCAATTCCTAAGAATATTGTGGGTATATGGTTTGTTTGGACATATTCTATGAGATTCAGGGCTTTCACCGTGTTATCTCTTGTTTCTCTGCGTGGCACGAAGCCAGCTTGGTTAAGGTGAATCAATTCAGGGAGGTATTTATTGATTCTGGTTGCCAAAATCTTGCCATAAATTTTTACATCTACGTTTAGTAGCGAAATAGGCCTGAAATTCGATGGTTGGTCTGCTGGTTTCCCAGGTTTTGGAAGTAATGAAATGTGTGCTTCTAGCATGCTAGGTGGGAATGAGATTTCGTCTGTTATCTTATTAAAGATCGTCAAAAGGTGTGGAACAAGAGTAGCTGAATATTTTTTGTAATATTGTACCGAGTACCCATCAGGGCCAGGACATTTTCCTGAGTTTAAATTATTAATTGTTGCAGCTATTTCTCTGGGTGTTATTGGTGTCTCCAATTCTTTGGCTTGTTCCTCAGATAATTGGGGTAAATGGCAGTCTTCTAGGTACTCTGTTATATCTGCCATAGTAACTGTATTGTTATCTATACTTACTATGTTGTAGAGCTTTGTGTAATAATTTTCAAATTGGGATAAGATATCCGGAGTGGTCTTTACTTTATTTTTTGTAGGTGTGGAGAGTTCGTGTATGTATGCTTTATACCGTTTGAGTTTTAGAGCCCTCACTAATAGTTTCCCACTCCTATTACTTTCAAAATAAAAACGTTGTTTAAGTTTTACCGCCATTAGGTTGTGTTCTTTATTTAAGAGGTCTCTTAAAGATTCTCTAGTTTTTTGTAATTCTGAGTATAATTTGTCATTATGTGGGTCCTTTTTATGAGCATATTCTATTTGGAGTAGTGTGTTCGAGAGATTTTCATAGTGTTGCCTAGCTTTTTTCTTCATGTGTGCTTTGAGCTTAATAAGTTCACCTCGCATGTAACATTTATGGGCTTCCCATACTATAAATGGATCACTATCGTCTTGTGCATTAATTGTATTCCCTCAGGGATTTGTCTATTTTTTCTGCCATTATGGTATTATTTAATATTGAATCATCTAACTTCCAGGTAAATGGGCGAATAGGTGTGTTAGGCCAATTAATTTTGGTTATTATTGCAGAGTGGTCTGACCATGTGATGTGTGTAATCTTGGTGGACTGTATGGTTGTTAGACCATTCTGATTTGTCATTATATAGTCTATTCAACTATAAGAGCGATGTGGTGCAGAGAAAAAGGTGTAGTCTCTTTTGGATGGGTACACGAACCTCCAGATATCATACAAGTTACAGTCTCTCATTAATTTCCCCAAGTATTTAGTTACTTGTTTTGAAGGCCCTCGTGTATTGCTGGAGCTGTCTAAAGAGGGATCTAATGTAACATTGAAGTCCCCACCTATGTAGATGATTCCCTTCGAGAAATCTAAAATCTTGTTAAAGGTTGTTTTCAAAAAGGGAAGTTGTTTAATATTGGGTGCATAAATGTTAATCAAGGTTACTGGGCTACCATACAAAAGATCAAATATACCCAGGAATCTACCTTCTAAATCTGAGGTGGATTGTAGGAGTTTAAACGGGACATTTTTATGAATTAATATGCTAACCCCACATTTCTTTGATTTTGATGAGCTATGAAAGTGTTGAGTATAGTGTGTTCCAAAGTATTTAGGTTCACTTCCCTTCCGGAAGTGAGTTTCCTGCAGGAGAATTATATCTCCTTTTCTTTTATACAGATCAGCTAGGGCCATTGACCTTTTATACTGGGAGTTTAAACCCTTTGCATTTTGAGATATTATATTCATAGATGTACTCATTCTTAATTCCCTTAAAATATAACCTTGCGTAGAAGAAAATATTTATGTATCTTACAAATATTACTGTGTAGTAATATTAAAACACAATATGACTGTGATACAGAGCAAAAGAAGTCAGGATTTTGAACCAATAATAAAACAAAACAACAATAACAATAACTTTTTGTTTTTTTTGTTTTTTTCCTAATCCGAACTAATAAGTTCTATTAGAATATTATACAAGATACAATGAATATTATATAAATATACAATATTAGATCTTCTATTTAACTGTTATTAAATCTTAGGGTGTAAACCAACTTTTAACTTATAACTTTTAGAACATATAGCTTTAACGCCCACATACCAAATAAAAAGTAGAAAGGATCTTGGAACAAGTAAACATAGTCATCTTATGGTGAGGGCTTCATTTTTGGAGAGAGCTCTTGCACCAAAAGTCTTATAATAGTCACTTAAATTGAAGCATAGCCTTACCCTTCTCGACCTTCAAACCATGCGTCTCATCCTTTATCTGTTGTAGTGTGTCGAAATGGTTGGGCCAGTTTCTTTGCTTGTGGCAACAGAGTTTTCTTGTAAGGACTTTTTCCACCAGTAGATGAGTCACCCTGCCCCCTTCCATTTTTGTTTTGTCGCTTTTTCCGTTGTGGCAGAGGCCATAGATCTTCTATTGTTGCTGGTAGTGGAGGGTCTATGTCCAAAGCTGCACAGAATTCTTGTATCTCCGATGTCTTGGTGCAGACAAGTTTCCTGTTCCCATGGAGAACATATAGGTGGAAAGGGAATCCCCACCTATATAGTATTTTTTTGCTTCTTAAGAGTGATGTCAATGGAGCTAATTCTCTCCTTCTTTGGAGTGTCCTTTGGGATAAGTCTGCATAAAATTGGAGGACATTGCCCCTAAACTTGACCGGTTGGTTTCTACGAGACAGATTCAGAAGCTCTTCTTTTTCCCAAAATTGTTTAAATTTTATTATTATGTCTCTGGGCGGTGCATCATCTGGAGGCCTGGGTCTTAAAGCCCTATGTGCCCTGTCCCATATGATCTCCATGGAAGATGTTTCTCCTTTGAGGTGGGCAAATAATGCTGGCAAATAGGTTGGCAAATCTTTTGGTAGGACAGACTCCGGTATGCCCCTTATGCGTAGATTTTTCCTGCAACCTCTATTTTTGAGGTCTTCTATTTTGTCATGCAGGGTTTCTATCAGGTCTGCTTGTGCTGATGATGTTTTCTGTATTTGAGACACTTCCTCTTGTATATAATCTGTATATTCCTCCAGGGTCTCTACACGAGATCCTATAGTGTGCATTTCTTGTTTTAAGTCTGCCATCTCTTCCCTCATGCATGTCCTCACTATTTCTGCTATGTCTTGCTTGGAAGCAAGCGAGGATAGGACAGATGTAGGGATCTGTGTTAGTGTACCAGACTCTCTGTGGGATCTGACAGGAGAATGAGAGGTTGGAGATTTTGAAGTCAGTGATTCCTGTTCAGTGGAATTTGAGGATTGACTTCCTGTAGTAAAAAAGTATTCCACGGAGGTGTCTTTCAAAAAAGATGTTTTAGCAGATTTCAATGGCTTCAGCGTTTTTTTAGTAGCCATGTTGGGGCCTATAACTGTGAGCTTCATGCAACCTGGTTTATTGCTTCTGACCAGTATAGTGTTCTAATGTGTTTACAATTTGATCATACAGTCCAACCTGCTTCAGTGTTATCCTTAGTGAACTGATCTTCACATATAATAAGCAGTTTTTTAGCTCCAATTCTATCCCAAAGGAACTTAATGTCCTCTTCCCTTGAACAATACTGTTCCGATCTCTGCTATAATTATTTATTCACCAAGTATCCCACTATATTTTATTCCTGTCCGCTAAGATAATGGGTTTATTTAGTACATTTAAGCTGCATATAGCAACGTGCAGTCAACACCTTTTAAGCGTGGTCTGTCTCACCCGTTTATCAAAAATGTCCGCTGCGTCATTTACTTTCAGGAATCTGGCCGGGTGCTGCTGGGCCTCTCTGCGGCTCTACAACTAACAAAACTTGTCCGGTGTGTGTGCACTCACCGAAATCTGGTCTACGGTATCTCCTTCAATCAGTTCGCCGCTGTTTATTGTAGGGCAGAGCGTTTTCTCTCACATGCGCCTTTTAATGGCGTCCTGCCATCTTAGCAGCGGCCGGCTCCGCCCCCCCCCAACGCTGCTTTTTAAAGCCCGCTAGTACTACAAGTCTGGCAGGTACAGGTGTACCGCTCACTTTTTTTCTGTGACTCGAGCATACCGCAAATCCACTTACGTCAATTGCGTATCCTATCATTTTAATGGGATTTGCCTAACGCCGGTATTACGAGTCTTGGAAAAAGTGAGCGGTACAGCCTCTCCTGTCAAGACTGAAACCGCATTTAAAAGTCAGTAGTTAAGAGTTTTATGGGCTAACGCCGTAACATAAAACTCTTAACTAAAGTGATAAAAAGTACACTAACACCCATAAACTACCTATTAACCCCTAAACCGAGCCCCCCCCCCGCATCGCAAACACTTAAATACATTTTTTAACCCCTAATCTGCCGACCGGACATCGCCGCCACTTCAATAAATATATTAACCCCTAAACCGCCGCACTCCCGCCTCGCAAACATTAGTTACATTTTTATTAAACCCTAATCTGCCGTCCTTAACATCGCCGAAACCTACCTACACTTATTTACCCCTAATCTGCCGCCCCCAACGTCGCCGCCACTATAATAAAGTTATTAACCCCTAAATCTAAGTCTAACCCTAACCCTAACACCCCCCTAACTTAAATATAATTTAAATAAATTGAAATTAAATTACTACAATTAAATAAATTATTCCTATTTAAAACTACATACTTACCTATAAAATAAACCCTAAAATAGCTACAATATAACTAATAGTTACATTGTAGTCATTTTAGGATTTATTTTTATTTTACAGGCAAGTTTGTATTTATTTTAACTAGGTACAATAGTTATTAAATAGTTATTAAGTATTTAATAACTTCCTAGTTAAAATAAGTACAAATTTATCTGTAAAATAAACCCTAACCTAAGTTACAATTACACCTAACACTACACTATAATTAAATTATTTACCTAAACTAACTACAATTCATTACAATTAAATTAAATAAACTAAAGAACGGAAAAAAAACCCACTAAATTAAAGAAAATAATAAAATAATTAAAAAAAATTTAAACTAATTACACCTAATCTAATCCTCCTAATAAAATAAAAAGCCCCCCAAAATAATAAAAATCCCTACCCTACACTAAATTGCAAATAGCCCTTAAAAGGGCCTTTTGCGGGGCATTGCCCCAAAGTAATCAGCTCTTTTACCTGTAAAAAAAGTACAAATATTCCCCCAACATTAAAACCCACCACCCACACACCCAACCCTACTCTAAAACCCACCCAATACCCCTTAATAAGACCTAACACTACCCCCTTGAAGCTCACCCTACCTTGAGACGTCTTCACCCAACTGGGCAGAAGTGGTCCTCCAGAGGGTCCAAAGTCTTCATCCTATCCGGCAGAAGAGGTCCTCCGGACGGGCAGAAGTCTTCATCCAGGCGGCATCTTCTATCTTCATCCATCCAGAGCGGAGCGGGTCCATCTTCAAGCCATCCGACGTGGAGCATCCTCTTCCTTCCGATGACTAACACTAACACTACCTTTTAGTGACGTCATCCAAGATGGCGTCCCTTCAATTCCGATTGGCTGATAGAATTCTATCAGCCAATCGGAATTAAGGTAGAAAAAATCCTATTGGCTGATCCAATCAGCCAATAGAATGCGAGCTCAATCCTATTGGCTGATTGGATCAGCCAATAGGATTTTTTCTACCTTAATTCCGATTGGCTGATAGAATTCTATCAACCAATCGGAATTGAAGGGATGCCATCTTGGATGACGTCCCTTAAAAGTACCGTTATTTAGTGTTAGTCATCGGAAGGAAGAGGATGCTCCGCATTGGATGTCTTGAAGATGGACCCGCTCCACTCCGGATGGATGGATGAAGATAGAAGATGCACCTGGATGAAGACTTCTGCCCATCTGGAGGACCTCTTCTGCCCGGATAGGATGAAGACTTTGGACCCTCTGGAGGACCACTTCTGGCCGGTTGGGTGAAGACGTCTCAAGGTAGGGTGATCTTCAAGGGGGTAGTGTTAGGTTTTATTAAGGGGGGATTGGGTGGGTTTTAGAGTAGGGTTGGGTGTGTGGGTGGTGGGTTGTAATGTTGGGGGGGTATTGTCTTTTTTTTACATTTAATAGAGCTCATTACTTTGGGGCAAAAGGCTCTTTTAAGGGCTATTTGTAATTTAGTGTAGGGTAGGGATTTTTATTATTATTTTTTTTTATTAGGGGGATTAGATTAGGTGTAATTGGTTTAATTTTTTTAATTATTTTATTGTTTTCTGTAATTTAGTGGGTTTTTTTCCGTACTTTAGTTTATTTAATTTAATTGTAATTAAATGTAGCTAGTTTAGGTAATTAATTTAATTATAGTGTAGTGTTAGGTGTAATTGTAACTTAGGTTAGGGTTTATTTTACAGGTAAATTTGTAACTATTTTAACTAGGAAGTTATTAAACAGTTAATAATTATTTAATAACTATTGTACCACCTAGTTAAAATAAATACAAACTTGCCTGTAAAATAAAAATAAACCCTAAGATAGCTATAATGTAACTATTAGTTATATTGTAGCTATTTTAGGGTTTATTTTATAGGTAAGTATTTACTTTTAAATAGGAATAATTTATTTAATTGTAGTAATTTTATTTAGTATTTAAATTATATTAAAGTTAGGAGGGGTTAGGGTTAGGGTTAGACTTAGATTTAGGGGTTAATAACTTTATTATAGTGGTGGCGACGTTGGCGGCGGCAGATTAGGGGTTAATAATAAAATGCAGGCGTCGGTGATGTCGGGGGCGGCAGATTAGGGGTTAATAAGTGTAATATTAGGGGTGTTTAGACTGGGGGGTCATGTTAGGGTGTTAGGTGTAGACATAAAAAGTATTTTCCCATAGGAATCAATAGGGCTGCATTAGGAGATGAACGCTGCTTTTTTGCACCGTAAGCAACGCTGGTATTGAGGTGAGATGTGGAGCAAAATTTTGCTCACCGCTCACTATTTTGCGGCTAATGCCGGGTTTAAAAAGACCCGTAATACCAGCGTTGTCTGCAGGCGAGCGGTGAGGGAAAAATGCTTGTTAACACCGCACCCCTGTTACCGCAAAACTCGTAATCTAGGTGAATATTAATTTGCTCTATGTGAGTACTAATATCTCCAGAATGCTTCAATTTGGGCAAATACCTGCTGTATAAGCTCTGCCTTTAGGCTCTAAGCATTATTTACCATGGTAATTATGGTAACAACGTTTATAAATTACTGTTGCTTTAAATTGCTTTTTGCAAATATAAATATTGTATTTTCATGTGCTAATATCGAGACTCATCTCCTGTACTTTATGTACTATATTCCTATACTCCTGTATACATTTGACAGTGAATATTAGTTACCACATGTTTAATATGCACGATATGTTAATGAATCTATAGGTGCATAGGTGTAGATGAGATAGTTGTCACGTGTTTTTGTTTTTAGCAAATGGTATGACTTCTTAAGGTTTAAAAGGTTTGTACCTATAGAGAGTCCCTAGCTACGACTACGGCGGAATGCTGAAAAGCGTCAGCATGTAACGGACGCTATCCATCTACACTCATGCCCTTTTAGAGTGTTTTGCTTTTGCATGCAGTTCACAGTTTTAAATAAAGCAGTTGAATGGTTCCAGTGCTCCTGACTGAGTTATTGCTACGTATTGTGGATTACAAGTGAGCACGGACCTACCTAAGAGAGCAGGTAACCTACCCCACAGAGCGGAAACGTTTGCAGCTGACTGCCTGGACACTCCCACCTCCCCTGCAAGAGGTCACGTGATGCAGTGTTGTGCCTGTGGAGAAGGATAGCCAGATCGAGAAGAGAAAGTTGCGCAGACATTGGTTTGGGTCACCTGAGTGGAGGAGACAGAGGTATTGGTGCTGATCCAGGATTTCAGCTTCCCCATGGAACTGTGAGTTAGGGCTGTTTGAGCCCCCCGTTTTTGAGCGGTGTCTTGTTTAAAGAGGAGTCATACCTTTGGGGAGGTGTTTGTAGAGAGTGGTGGTTCTGGTACTGCAACACTGACTTTGTATTCGCTTGCAGCACACCTGTTATAGCTCATTTATCTGGCTGCACAGGAGTCGTGTGTGTGAAAGTGCTGCGGTGACTCTTGATTTGATATAGTGTTGGAGAGGAGTATGTGGCTTTTTTCACAAAGATCGAATTAGCGGTGTCCAAATTTTTCATATTGAACATTTTTCTGCTTGAAAAGTCTGTTAAATTTGACACATTATATAATTAATAATATTATTCTGTATACTTTAACAAGATAGGTGCCACATGCCTACACATAGAATGATATACTTTGTATCCACAGAAAATAGTAAGTATTTTGTGCATTTCAGATGGGTAGAAGGATAATGCAGGATGAGGAAGTGTAGGACTTGATAAAATGAGGTTGGATGAAGAGGGTAGAGCTGATTTCTGCCCTCCACAAAAATACTGGATGATGAGTGGGTGATCCAGAGGAGTTTAAAGAAACATATTAGTCAAAATGGACATTTACATGCACATAAGATCCAGGGCAACCTGTTTAGATTAAAATCTGTCCCGAAACAGTTATGGCTTTTACCAAAAGCATTTCTACTAAGGCTTTGCAAAAAATACTTCTATCCAAAACTAAAATGCAATTGTGTATATTTCCTTTATGTATGGGTTGAGCGTACAATTAAATTCTATAGTAGGATTATGTTTTATTTTAAACAATAAATGATGGTATAATATGTGTACTGCGGTCTTATTTTTGTATGTTGGATACGGGTAGTCTTAAGTAATTTATCAATATTCAGCGTAAAAAATGTTTTTGTTCAGATATGTATAAGCTAATATATATAAGCTTCTTATCTATTTATAAATTTATAAAACACTTGTGTGAATAAACAAACATTTAATAACTTGTTAAAATCATACAGAAGGTAAAAAAGGGACGTCTCCCTTATGACATAAATTGCATCAGAAACAACAATTAAATAACTGTAGTTAATATAACCACCGTATATTCATAAGGTACCTGTTAGATGGTGTAAGAATAATGTCCAAATGTTGGAATTAATTAACTAAAAGTTCCAAGTGAAATGACCTACCAGCTGTTATGGCGGGTCTTTGTTACCGGTCAGTTAGTGGAAAGCTGGTGTTTGAAAATTTGTCATGTGACTTTTCCTACGTTACACTTGTGATCGTAACAATCTCGATTTTGTTATAATATAACAAATGATCCTTGATACTTTATCGAGCGTTTAGTATGTTGCAATTTTATAGCTTAATCTGTGTGTATGTGAGAAGATCTGTTCCCCTATTCCGTGTGTGATCAGGGAGTCTTGGGGGAAGTTGCAACTTACGCTGGTATCTTGACACACCTGATGTTTTAATTGGTGTGGTCTTTGCGGTCACGTTCAGTGACTTGGATATTAGACTGTGCGGTCACGTTTAGTGACTATAATGCAATCCTTGCAGTGTGGACTTTGCGGTCACGTATAGTGACTGTGATGTAATCTTTGCTGTCACGGAGGTGACTAACGATGGGGTCTTTGCGGTCACTGGTAGTGACTTGGGGTGAGATCTTTTCCGGTCACCAGTGGTGACAAGCAATGTGGTCTTTGCGGTCACAGGTAGTGACTTACATCTGTTTGCAGTTATATCTTTGCGGTCACAGATAGTGACTAGGAGATGGTCTTTGCGGTCACAGACAGTGACTTAGGAATGGTCTTTGCGGTCACAGGCAGTGACTTAGAAGAGGTCTTTGCGGTCACTAGTAGTTACTAACGATATGGTCTGTGTGGTTGGAGATTCGATGAAGTAAAACTTGGCCGTCGTTCTGTGCAACTTTAGTAAAGCTGATTGGGAACAGATTGAAGTTGTAAAAGCATCCAGCTGTAATATTGCAGGATGTTATCAGTGAAGAAAGTCTTGTAGTAGTTGTTTTTTCTTTCTTAGCAGTGATAGTTGCAATCGATAATTTTAGACAAATAAAAACATAAAGTGCAGGGTGACAACAGTGTCAAGGTCAACGCGTTTCGCCCTTAGGCTTTATCAAGGCATGTTTGTCTGTGTCACCTGAAGCTAGATATAAGGCCTAACTGCTTTTGATTGGCTGTTCTATGTGTTTTAATTAAAGGTGGAATATGTGGATGTATGGAGATTAAAACTGAAGGTGGAATTCTATAGTTTTATGTGTGTTTACAATAAACTCAATAAAGAATATTAACCCCTTAATGACCGCAGCACTTTTCCATTTTCTGTCCGTTTGGGACCAAGGCTATTTTTACATTTTTGCAGTGTTTGTGTTTAGCTGTAATTTTCCTCTTACTCATTTACTGTACCCACACATATTATATACCGTTTTTCTCGCCATTAAATGGACTTTCTAAAGATACCATTATTTTCATCATATCTTATAATTTACTATAAAAAAAATTATAAAATATGAGGAAAAATTGAAAAAAAATACACTTTTTCTATCTTTGACCCCCAAAATCTGTTACATATCTACAACCACCAAAAAACACCTATGCTAAATAGTTTCTAAATTTTGTCCTGAGTTTAGAAATACCCAATGTTTACATGTTCTTTACTTTTTTTGCAAGTTATAGGGCCATAAATACAAGTAGCACTTTGCTATTTCCAAACCCCTTTTTTTCAAAATTAGCGCTAGTTACATTAGAACCCTGATATCTTTCAGGAATCTCTGAATATCCATTGACATGTATATATTTTTTTTTAGTAGACAACCCAAAGTATTGATCTAGGCCCATTTTGGTATATTTCATGCCACCATTTCACCGCCAAATGCGTTAAAACAAAAAAAATTGTTCACTTTTTCACAATTTTTTTCACAAACTTTAGGTTTCTCACTGAAATTATTTACAAACAGCTTGTGCAATTATGGCATAAATGGTTGTAAATTCTTCTCTGGGATCCCCTTTGTTCAGAAATAGCAGACTTATATGGCTTTGGTGTTGCTTTTTGGTAATTAGAATGCCACTAAATGCCACTGCGCACCACACGTGTATTATGCCCAGCAGTGAAGGGGTTAATTAGGGAGCATGTAGGGAGCTTTTTGGGGTAATTTTAGCTTTAGTGTAGTGTAGTAGACAACCCCAAGTATTGATCTAGGCCCATTTTGGTATATTTCATGCCACCATTTCACCGCCAAATGCGATCAAATTAAAAAAAACGTTAAATTTTTCACAATTTTAGGTTTCTCACTGAAATCATTTACAAACAGCTTGTGCAGTTATGGCACAAATGGTTGTAAATGCTTCTCTGGGATCCCCTTTGTTCAGAAATAGCAGACATATATGGCTTTGGCGTTGCTTTTTGGTATTTAGAAGGCCGCTAAATGCCGCTGCGCATCACACGTGTATTATGGCTAGCAGTGAAGGGGTTAATTAGGTAGCTTGTAGGGAGCTTGCAGGGTTAATATCACATTTAGTGTAGAGCTCAGCCTCCCACCTGAAACATCAGACCCCCTGATCCCTCCCAAACAGCTCTCTTCCCTCCCCCACTCCACAATTGTCCCCGCCATCTTAAGTACTGGCAGAAAGTCTGCCAGTACTAAAATAAAAGCTATGTTTTTTTTTTTTTTTTTTTTTTTTAAAAGCATATTTACATATGCTGCTGTGTACTATCCCCCCCTTAGCCCCCAACCTCACTGATCCCCCCCAAACAGCTCTATAACCCTCCCACTCTAACTTAATCTGCGCCATTTTGGGTACTGGCAGCTGTCTGCCAGTACCCAGTTTAGCAGAAAAAAATGTTTTTTTTTTAGTTTTTATTAAATTTTTCTGCAGTGTAGCTTCCCCCCACACAAAACCAACCCCCCACCCCTCCATGATCTCTTTTTGTGCTTTTGCACAAACAAGATTTGGCCATTTGTTACCAAAAAATTTTTCCATAGTGTAGCGGTTCCCACCCGCTCCCGCCCCGTGCACGCGCCCGCCCGCCACCCTCCGTGCGCGCCCCCTAACGGCCCGCACCCGATCCCGCCCCCCTTGACGACACAGGGAACACCGATGGCCGCCCACCCGCCTCCCAAGTTGGCTCCCACCCACCAACGATACCGGCCATCGATGTCCGGTGCAGAGAGGGCCACAGAGTGGCTCTCTCTGCATCGGATGGCCGTGTAAGGTTATTGCAGGATGCCTCCATATCGAGGCATCACTGCAATAACCGGAAAGCAGCTGGAAGCGAGCAAGATCGCTTCCAGCTGCTTTCCACACCGAGGACGTGCAGGGTACGTCCTCAGGCATTAACTGCCTTTTTTTTGAGGACGTACCCTGCACGTCCTCGGTCATTAAGGGGTTAACTTTCATTTATTTTGATTTTTATTCTCTCTTTAAACCTTGTATTATTATAAATGGAGGAGATTTAATTAATTAACCATAAGATGTGTCATATGTTCTATGAAAAATGCAATAAGCAGACATTATTTGAAATTATGAGAAATATGAAAATATAAACAGTATGGAGTGTAAATGTATATGTTTATATTTGAATATGCTTATAGTTTGCATGAATATTAGGCGTTTGTTGATTTACAGATTGTATAAGGAAAGTAGATAAAGGTTAAATTTGTAAATAGGTTATAATTTAATAAGTGATTTTCTGGCGTGCTTAAAGTGTTTATTGAACTCACGACCTGTAGACAAATGGACAGTGGGTATTACTCACTAGACCACATCTATCTCACCTTAGTGTGTTGTGGAATATATGTATTAGTAAGAGTGTATAGGTATATATATATATATATACATATATATACATATATATACGTATATGATATAGTTTTAACTATTTTAATGACAATATAAAGTTAGACCATATAGAAAGGAGTAGTGGTTATCATAAAGAACTAAAATCTATATAAAATGTATTTGATAGTAATAAAGGGGTGATTAATAATATCTACCTGCATAGACAAGGGAGTGTGGCAAGGATCGAACTCGTGACCCTTATGGTGAGAGAGGGAGATCTTATCCATTAGGCTATGTATATCTCACTATCCTGTGTTAGTAACCAGATGGTGATAATTACATGTATTATTATAGTGTGAAATTGTTATAGGAAAGGGGCGATATCGAGCTCTGAATTTAAGCCTGATGGAAATAATGTGTCCATATTGTAAATCATTTTGGCTTCTAATTTTAATAATTGATTTTCTAGATTACCCCCTCTCCAATTTAATTTTATCTTGGCTAGACCCCAACATTTAAAGTGTTTGAGATTGTTATTGTGTGTGTCCCTAAAATGAGAATAGAGGTGTGTATCAAGGTTACCTCTATCAATGCATGATAGGTGCTCCCTAATTCTATCACGGAGGGTTCTAGTCGTTTCACCTATATAGTACTTTTTGCAGGAACATTCAATTATATATATAATTCCTTTATCTTGACATCTGATTGTTTCCTCAATTTTATATTTAAAGTTGTTTACTTCTGGTTCTTTTAGTTTACTAGTGTATTTGCAGGATCGGCATCCAAAGCACGGAAAGAAACCTTTTATTTTCTTTCCTTCTAAGTTTACATCTTGATTTCTTGTTTTTAGTGGTTTTAGTTCGCTTGGGGCTAGTTTGTTTTTTAAATTTTTTGCTCTTCTATATATGATTTTTGGAAATTGTGTTACTTTATCCCCTATGATGGGATCCGTCTGTACTATGTGCCAGTGTTTTTTGAGTATTCAGTTTATTAATTTGTTGTTACAGTTGTAATCTGTAATAAAGGACACATCTATTATCTCATTATTTGTTTCACCAAGGTTTTCTAAAATTGTAAGTTGTCTTTCATAGTCTAAATTTTTTGAACAATTTATTTTTAAACGCAGATATTGGCCTTTGGGTATATTGTTTTTCCACCTTTCTAGGTGACAGCTTTTAGAATGTATAAAATTATTAGCGTCTACTTCTTTAAAGTGGGTAGACGTAATCAGTTGGTTATCAATAATTTCTATTTCAAGATCTAGAAAGACAATTTTTTGTTTACTGAAAGTGTATGTAAAATTGATATTCATATTATTATTATTCATGTCATTGATTAACATTTCTAATTCTGACAGTTCTCCTTTCCATATAAAATTGACATCGTCTATGTACCTCTTGTAAAGTACAAGATTTGCACCCAGCTCATGCCTGGGAAAGAAAGATTCCTCCCAATGTCCCATAAAGAGATTGGCATAGCTGGGTGCAAATCTTGTACCCATGGCAGTCCCAGTCTTTTGTCCATAAAATTTGCCCTCAAAAGAGAAATAATTTTGTTCAAGTATAAATCTGATACCATTTAATATGAACTCTTGTTGTTCTTTCTATACCTAGTTTGTGATTAATTATCGTATATAGGGAGGTCACATCACATGTTACAAGAGTATAGTTATTTTCCCATTTAATATTATTTAAAATTTGAAGTATTTCTGTTGTATCTTTGAGATTTGACGGTAATTCTTTAACATATGTTTGAAGATATCCGTCTATGGCCTCGCTTCCATTGAGTCGTAATTCAGTTTGCGTGCACTCGCAAACCGTTAAATATGCTGTCGAAAGCAATAGCGTTTAACGACTGTTTCCAATGGCGCGTTATACCTCAATATCGGCTGCCGGACTTCAGCTGCCGAAAAGATTTTCGCGTCCCATAGAAAGTAATAGAAGCCGTTAATCGATAAATTATACCAGGTTTCCATTGAAAGCGCTAACCGTTAATACACTGTCGGAGGCTGTCGATACATTGAGAAATATTACCCCCAGTTCAACTAGGTGTAAAGGAGGAAAAAAGAGCTTTTTGAGGCCTGTTTCTCATTGAAATAGCAAATCACAAAAATATTATGAGTGTTTCAATGTACAAATAACATTATATATGCTACATTTATTGGTCCTATGTATAGGAATATTTGCACCCATGTTGTCATAGAAATTTCAATATGTATGTGCATATAAAAATATATGCAAGCACCACAATTATGGAACGACCTCCCGCACACTTTCAAACCTTCCCCATGCCTAATATCCTTTAAGAGATCCCTCTCTACATATCTCAAAACAGAATGCACCTGTCATTGTTGATTATATATTTCCTACCGGTTCTATGTTAAATTTTTGTGCATATATGGTGTATTATTATTTTTTTTTATTTTATTGTACCCATTGTATCAATGCAATGTTTTGTGGACCCAGGACATACTTGAAAACCATAGAAATCTCAATGTATCTTTCCTGGTAAAATATTATAAAAATAAATAAAATATCTACCTATTCAAAATGAAACCTTTGCCCAGGGATGCTATATATAATCTCAATACATATAGAAAAATAATTCAAACGAAATAAGTTGTTTATCATGAAGATGAGTTTTATTATTACAGATTTACCCTCATTCAAATGTAATTTTCAATGTGAAAATCATATTTATTCAATACAAAACGATGACACATTAAAGTTATAATGTGTCATAGTACTAATATTTATAAAATATATGTAATGTCATGTCTGCTAAAGCAGATAATACATTTGCAATATTTAGACTATTAACCAAAATACATAAGTGCTTAATATTACATACTTCAAGAGATATGAAGTATTGTCTTTAACATGGAGTTATTGAAACATTTTAAAAGTGCATTGTGCATTGGTCCCAGGGAGAGTCTGTGTCTGTTCATATGATGTCAATTAAAATGTATTAATCACCTCTATATCATGGCAATCACATATATGTTGTATATACATCAGTGCATAAATATCCTAAAGATACATTTATCTAATTATTCTAAATATTGAATAATAATCTTGACAAAAAGGAGTGCATTAGTCATGATAGGTATTAGTCATGATAGGTATATATTTCAGATATTACATTCCACATAGGACTATAAGAATGAATGCAAGGTATTTGGCCATATCAACAGGAAGGAGTATTTACTTTTCAACTCTTCTATAACTGTATAACCCTTATTAGCTTCATCTGAAGGAGCAAACAACATATGCTTGTGGAATATAAATCATAACATTTACACATGTCACGTTGACTTATGTTAGATAGCATATACTGTATAAATTTCAGACACGTATCCCCAAGTATTCTTAAACGGCATAATATGATATCCTCAATAAAAGGACACATAAATTTATCAACAATGTACACCTGCATATTAATTGACATCATGTGAAATAAAAATGAATAAAGCTGTTCATTTTTAGCAGATAAACAGCTATTAGAATAATATTAAGATATATGTTCAAATTTGGATTAGAAAAATGGATGCATATTTATGAGATGAAAATCGCACTTTAAAAAGTGCTTTAGTGCAAAAATTAGATATGATATATCTTGGGTTGAAAAAAAAGAATATTAATTAATTCTTGCGGCGGGATTTTGCCTTTGGAGGAGAGGTACTTAGGGGGGCAGTGTGGCGTCTTGTGCGACGCCCACCAGCTGAATGTGAGGCTAATAACCGCGATTCAGGGTCCTGCAGGGAGATGACAGAGGATGCAAGGGAGGATGGAGTTTGGGGCCTATCCGCGAGCCTCTCCACTGCCTCTGCCAGGCGGACGAGTGAGGCATTATGGATGTCCATTTGGCTCTGTATCCTTCTCAAATCCTGCTGCTGCTGGAGCCTGGACAGCCTAAGCTCTCTATGTATGAGCCTCAGTAGATCATCCTGCTGGGACTGTGCCGGACCCTGTTGTACATTTGGTGTCTCAGGAACTAATAATTGGCTGGTTCCAGGGCTGTCTCTCCGTATTGGTGACTGTGAGGTTGTCTGTGATGGCACTGTTGGCAATACATTGGTGGGTGCAGTGGGTGGTGGTGTGGATTCCTGTTGTGCCATAGGAGTGGGAGGCATATAGTACAGATGATGCAGATCTGTATGCTGCTGTGGTGGGTGCATCATCTGCTGCTGAGGATAATGATGTCGTGGGGGGTGCATCATCTGCTGCTGAGGAGGATGTTGTGGGGGGTGCATCATCTGCTGCTGAGGAGGATGTTGTGGGGGGTGCATCATCTGCTGCTGAGGAGGATGTTGTGGGGGGTGCATCATCTGCTGCGGTGGGTGCAGCTGTGGGGGCTGCGCCATTTGTTGCTGCGAAGTATGCATGAACTGCCATTGTTGAGGAGGATGAGTCTGCTGGGGTTCAGAACCCAAAACATGAAATGTTGTCTCCGAAGTAGATGGAGAAGGGCATGATACATCCTCCACCTCATATGCCCTAGGCTGCTGCATATCATCTTCTAAGAGGCTGATATAGGAGGTAGTGTCACCATAGATATCCTCATCCTCCTCAGTGAATGTAGGAACATCCTGCTGTGGTGTTGGTGCAGCTTCATACTCCTCCTGTTCGGAACCTACAAATAAATATACGGTATGTTTACATTATCTATCTAATAGAATATATTACTTTGTAGCATAACAATACAGACTATTATATTCCATATTTATGTGTATATATGTACACACACACACATACACACACACACACACACACACATACACACACACACACACACATACACACACATACACACACACATACACACACATACACACACACATACACATACACACACACACACACACACATACACACACACACACACACACATACACACACACACACATACATACATATAGTGTGTTTGGGATAAAATCAAAGCATATATGACCATAACTGAGGAATCTTTATAGACTGTGTCTTAAAGGAACATTGTTAAAGGGACACTGTACCCAAATATTTTCTTTTGTTCAGATAGAGCATGCAATTTTATTCAACTTTCGGATTTACTCCTATTTTCAAATGTTCTTTATTCTCTTGGTATCTTTATTTGAAATGCAAGAATGTAAGTTTAGATGGTGGCCCATTTTTGGTGAACAAACTAGGTTGTCCTTGCTGATTGGTGGATAAATGCATCCACCAATCAAAAACTGCTGTCCAGAGTTCTGAACCTAGAAAAAAAGCTTACATGTCTTATTTTTCATGTAAAGATAGCAAGAGAATGAAGAGAAATTCATAATAGGAGTAAATTAGAAAGTTGCTTAAAATTGCATGCTGTATCTGAATCACAAAATAAATATTTTGGGTACAGTGTCCCTTTAAGGACAATGACACATGATTTATATGAAATGCTTAATATTCTTGGATATTATATTATCAATATTCTTGCTTGTCGGAGCAGATATACAATACAGAGTGCTTGCTGAACATATTAAATACAACTATGTAAATTTAGATTCATAGCTAAACACAGATGGGTATTTATGATATACAACATATATACATCACATATATGGTTATATTTAATATTGAATATTCACCTTCATACACCTCTTCAGGTGGCACAGAGGTGTCCATTGTCCCCTTACATCCGTAAACAGATTCATCCGAGATGACATTGGACAGCATCTCCTCCCATGACCTTAGGTGTATCCTCTTGCTAGGACCACCACCTGTCCCACGTGCATATTTGGCCTGCTGTGCCAGCTTAGCTTTGGTTTCCCTCCTGCAGTCATGATAGCGGTGTTTAATGCTGGCAGTAGAACGATTACGTCCTAAGCAGCTGACTGCCACTCGAATCTCCTCCCACAGCTTATTCCGGACAGCCGGCCTCAGGTTAGGGTTCTCCAGCTGAGCTGCCCTCTCCAAGTATGCCTCAACAAGAGCCTCCTTTTCCTCCTCAGAGTACCTCTCCTCTCTTAGCCTGCCCTTCACACCTGAAGGGCCAGCAGACACAGACTCTCCCTCCTGTGACTGGGGACCAGCCCTCTCTACCTCCTCTGTCCCTGCAGGCTGTGACAGGCTACCACCAGCCCCACCCCCAGTTGCCACAGTCTGCCCCACTTTCCCTTTTCTTTTTGTGCCTAGCTGAGGCTGACTCCTCCTCACTCCTCCCACCTCCATTCCTCTTCCACCCTCTCTCCTTCCCTCCTCTGCCAGGGTTTGAGGAAGGACAAATCCTCCACCCAAACCTCGGCCCCTATTCCTGCCCATACTACTCCCTACTTCCCCCCTCCCCCTCCCTCTATCCACCCTCACCACTGCCCTCCCCCTAGCCACCCCCTTCCCAACTCCACTAGGCCTATCCATCCCTTTCTCCTTCCTCCCTAACTCTAACCTAACACTAAAGTCCCTAGCTTACCTAACTACACTAATTCACCTAACTAAACCCTAAATTAAATAGCCCCAAAACTAACTACCTAACCTATCTAGACCCTAACTATCTCTATTCTATATCCCTCAAAATAAAAATAAAATGTGGGGGTGAAAATAAACAAAGGGATGTAAATGAAAAAGGAAAAACTAAGGAGGATTAGAACAAAATTATAGAAAAATAATAAGGGATGCAAATTAAGAAAGGGGTGAGCTATATAGTCAAATGAAACCAAAAATATGGGATGTTAAAAAAAAAAAAATAGGATGGGCAAAATGTATATATAAAAAAACAAGTTATATAGTGAGGAAGGGAAGGGTAGTCAAAGGGGGGATGGGAAGTGGAATAAGGGGATTAATGAAAGGAGTAATAAAGGAAGATGGGGATATGGGGGTTAATGAAAAAAAAAATGTGAATGTGTTTGTATCAAATAAAAGTGTGTATGTGTGTGTGTGTGTATTTGTGTGTATAAACTAATGTGTGTTAATTAACTAATGTATGGATGTGTGTGTGTGTGTTCCTAATATTATATGAGGCCTACAATAAGAATATATGGAAATCAAATATCAAACTCTCCACTAACTCTCAAACAACTCTCAAAAACCCAAAACTCCTACCAACGCAACTAGCTCCCGTGTCTTTCTCTCTAGAGGCGATCACAGGTAAAGAGCGCAGGCGCAAACCATTATTCTTATAGACAGAGGTCGGGTTACCATGGCAATGCACTTGTTATGGCGCGCTTTTCGACAAATCCGACATCGGTTGGCAACGCAAACTTACGTACGGCCGAAAAGAGCGACTGCGCGCAACACGCTAATCTTTTCAATGGAAACCTGGTACTAAAATGGAGCCGTAAATTACCTTTAGCTGTCGTCCGCTTCGGTAGCTTACGGCTCCATTTTTAACGACTCAATGGAAGCGAGGCCTATGTATTTTGATAAATTGGAAGTTAGGGAGTCGATACCTGATATTATTGGTCTACCTGGGGGATTGGTGGGATTTTTATGTACCTTAGGCAGGTAGTAGAACACAGGTATTTTAGTTATTTTTGGCAGCAAAAAGCCATATTCTTTAATGTTTAAAATGTTTTTATCTTTACCTTCATCAATTAGTTTCATGAATTTGAGTGAATACTTCTTTGTAGGATCTAGTTTTAATATTTCGTATGTGTTAGTGTCACCCAGTAATCTATATGCTTCTTCTGTGTATTGGGATCTGTTCATTATTACAACTCCTCCCCCCTTGTCCGCAGGTTTTATGATTATGTTAGGATCTGACTGTAAATTATTTAAAGTTTTTCTTTCTGTAAATGTTAGATTATTAGATCTGTTTTTTGTATTTGCTTTTTTGATGTCTCTTTGTACTAATCTCTCGAACATTTCTAAGTTTTTCCCTTTTTCATTCACCGGGTAAAAAGTTGACTTTGGTTTTAAGTTTGAATGTTTAAATGTGGTAGATGTAGGGGTTGAATTGATAGATTGTGTCTGCCAATTTCTTTCTATTGGATTTCTGAGGAAATACCTCTTAAGTGTAAGTTTTCTGACAAATTGACTCACATTGATGTGAGTATTAAATTTATTCATTGTCACTGAAGGGGTAAAATTTAAACCTAAGTTGAGGACTCTTTTTTCTTCCTCTGTTATGACTTTATTACTTATATTAAAGATTCCATTAGTAGATGTTATTTGACTCTCTTTGTGTCCCTTTCTCTTTCTCCCTCCTCTAGTCCCTCTCTGTTTCTTTTTCTTTCCCTTTGTGGTGGACCTATATTGTATTCTGTGTCTTTTGAGGTTCCTGGTGTTGGATGGCGTGATTCTAAAAAATCATTCTCACTGTTTTGATTCTCATTTTTATGATTTTTTTTTGTTTTGATCTCTGAACCCCCTGTAGTTCTTCCCCTGGTTAAATGTCTACAGTCATTATTTGCCTGTGTAAAACCCTCAGGCTTCCTCTGGTTCCTGCATTTTGTCATGTCCTTCAAAAGTGCAAATTACTTCTATATTAGCTCTAGAATAGTTGCAAATGTACCAAAGCCAATATGTGACTAATTCACGTGGTAATGTGCGTATGTAGACATATTGTAAATGTTGGAAACAGTGATGACAATGGAGGAATTAAAAAAAAGTAGGTCTGTGGTTTTCACCCTGTTCAGTAATGTTTTAATATATCTAAATGGATAGAAAGGTGCATGGTCACATTTCAAAGTGAAATAGAAGCATTTTTGCAATATACTTTCATTAGCAAAAAATGCTTCTAGTAAAAGATATTAGTTTTTCTGTGGCATACGCACATATCCTGTGAAGGCCGTGCACCAGTATTCAAACACCACACCTTATTAGAGAGTCAGCAGTGGCTTGTATGACACAAATTATATCTTCAGAAGCAATACACACCACCACCAGCTCTCTGAGATGTTATGGTCTTTGAATACTGGTACACAGGCTCTCTCACAGGATATGTGCATATGCCGCAGAAAAACAGTAATAATATTGCAAAAATGTTTTTATTTCACATTGAAATACACCCATGCAATGTCATTTTTTACCTTTCTATCCCTTTAAATTTTGGTATTCTTTAAAACATACATTGTTTCTATGTGCATTTTTAGATGTGGCATGTGTTTGTATGCAGCTCCTTTATGACAGATAAAGAGGCCTATTTATTAAAGGTGTGTCTGACCTGATCCGACAGTGCGGATCAGGTCCTACAGACCTCGCTGAATGCGGTCAGCAATACGCTCTCTGTATTCAGCATTGCACCAGCAGCTCTTGTGAGCTGCTGGTGCAACGTTGTCCCCTGCAGATTCGCGGCCAATCGGCTGCCAGCAGGGGGTGTCAATCAGCCCGATTGTACTCGATCGGGTTGAATTATGGCGATCTCTGTCCGCCTGCTCAGAGCTCTTTATACCGCTGCTTTATAACTGCTGTTTCTGGCGAGCCTGCAGGCTCGCCAGAAACATGGGCCCTCAAGCTCCATTCGGAGCTTGATAAATGGGTCTCTTATTATCTAGTTACTTAAAGGGATTGTCTAGTCAAAATTAAAGGGACAGGCAAGTAAAAAAAAACTTTCATGATTTAAATAGGGCATGTACTTTTAAACAACTTCCCAATTTACTTTTATCACCAATTTTGCTTTGTTCTCTTGGTATTCTTATTTAAAAGCTAAACCTAGGAGGTTAATATGCTAATTTCTTAGACATTGAAGACTGCCTCTAATCTGAATGCATTTTGACCACTAGAGAGCATTAGTTCATGTGTTTTATATAGATAACAATGAGCTCAAGCATGTGAAGTGACCTAGGAGTGAGCACTGATTGGCTAAAATGCAAGTATGTCAAAGAACTGAAATAAGGGGGCAGTCAGCACTCAGCAGAAGCTTAGATACAAGGTAATTACAGAGGTTAAACATGTAATATTATAACTGTGGGTTATGCAAAACTGGGGAATGTGTAATAAAGGGATTATCTTTCTTTTTAAACAACAAAAATTCAGGTAATGATTCAGATAGAGCATGCAATTGTAAGCAAATTTCTAATTTACTCCTATTATCAGCAAGTACTACCCAGGTGCTGAACCCAAAATGGTCCATCTCCTAAGCTTACATTCTTGCTTTTTTAAATAAAGATACAAAGAGAACGAATAAAAATTGATAATAGGAATAAATTAGAGCATGCAATTTAAAGCAGCTTTCTATCTGAATCATAAGTTAATTTTGCCTAGATTATTTCTTTAACACATGCATATCCACTACATTACCTTTACATTCCCAGGACACAAAACAGATGCATTCCACCGGCCGATACATTATGCCACCTACATGATTTGTTAATTTCTGCCAGCAGGGTGCCCAACTGCCCATATCAGATCTCCATCCAGATTCATGGCCCCTGTAGATACTAATATCTAGGTATATAACCACATCACTCCTCAGAACAGCGTGATGGCTCCCTGTTCCTCATTGTTCTAATTGCATGCCCAGAACACCTCATATATTGCCCTTACTGTCCACATGGTAGGCATGTTGCCTTATTAGACTAGATACATGGTGCACTACACTTATGCCAGCAATATACACAATCAAACAGTGTTTCCCTTTTCTTAAACAATTACTTTATATACCAAAATACTGAGTTCTATGTGTTGAAAAAGAAAAAGTTCCAGTAATTTCCTTATATATAGAAAATAAAAAATATTTAATAAACATTTGATGTCACATAATAGTGTCATGCTTCTTTGTGTTCATAAAGTTCAGATAAAGATGCCTAAATCTTCTCTTGTTACAGAGCAGAGTGATGGATTCTGACAGTGAACAAATGCCTGAGGTGCCCTGGTGGAAAAACATGGCTGGGATTTTGAAAAGGATGGGCAAAATAAGGCAAATCAATAACACTAAACTGGCATTTCTGGAGCTAGCATGTCAGTGCCATTCTGTCATCTGCTGTAGGGTTACTCCAAAACAAAAGGCCAGCATCGTGGAGCTCGTAAAAAATAATAAGAAGCTCGTCACTCTTGCAATTGGTGATGGTGGAAATGATGTCAACATGATAAGAAGTAAGAAATAAGGAAGATTATACATGAAACTTGATACTAATAATACCTAATGATACTAATAATATTGTATGAAATCTTAAAGGGGCTTCAAAGTGATGCATTAAGGTTGCCTTATAGGTCCCTATTTAAGAAAGGTCTTGCGGACCTGATCCGACACTGCGGATCAGGTCCGCAAGACCTCGCCGAATACGGAGAGCAATACGCTCTCTGCATTTAACATTGCACCAGCAGCTCACAAGAGTGTTGTTTTTTTATTTTGGGGGTTAGGTGGGTGAGGGGTTTTACTGTTAGGGGGGACTTTTTAGAGGTAAAAGAGCTGTTTAAAGTAGGGCAATACGCTCTCCATAGTCAGCATTGCACCAGCAGCTCTTGTGAACTGCTGGTGTAACGCCGCCCCCTGAAGACTCGCGGCCATTCGGCCGCCAGCAGGGGGGTGTTAATCAACCCGATCGTACTCTATAGGGTTGAATTCCGGCGATTCCTGTCCACTTCATCAGAGCAGGCGGACAGGGTTATGGAGCAGCGGTCTTAACACGGGGCATCAAGCTCCATTCGGAGCTTAATAGATTGGCCCCTTAGTGTAGTGATTTCACGATTTACTGCGTGAGAACTGTTAAAATTCCATTTTAGAAGATGAGATCATTTGCATCCACTTTCTTTTCATGGAAATTAATATCCTGCACTGTTCTTGATTTTAAATGGACATGAAACCCAGATTTTTTTATTTCATGATTCAGAAAGAACATGCAATTGTAAACTGATTTCCAGCTTATTTCTATTATTTATTTGGTTTCATTCTCTTTGTATCCTTTGTTGTAAAGTAAACCTAGGAAGGCTCAGGAAGCTGTTGATTGGTGGCTGCACATATTTGCCTCTTGTCATTGGCTTTCACATAGCTCCTAGTAGTGCATTGCTTGTCCTTCAACAAAGGATAACAAAGAGAATGAAGCAAATTAGATAATAGGAGTAATTGGAAACTCGTTTAAAATTGCTTTATCTCAATTATGAAAGAAAAAGTTGGGGTTTCATGTCCCTTTAACTGTATATCTTGCCAAAACAGAAAATGAGGTTTTCTTAAAACACCATTTAATACAGTGGAATTGCATAATACACAATACACAACAAAAAGATAATGAAATACTGTATTAGACATGTCTGTAAAAGTAAAAGAAAGCGGAAACCAATTTGGTTTTCCAAAGAAGTAGCACATGCTGTAAAGACAAAAAAGATAGCTTACAAAAATTACAGACACACACAAGCAGATGATGATATGAAAATATGGAGACTCCAACAAAAAAAGACTAAGCAGTTAATTAGGAAGGTTAAAGCTCATGCAGAAGAGAAGATAGCACAGTCAGTAAAACATGGGGACAAAACATTCTTTAGATATATCAGTGAAAGAAGAAAAAATAAGGTAGGAATAGTAAAATTGAAATCAGTTGATGGTAGAATAATAGAAGGAGATAAGCAGATTGCAGACTGTCTCAATGATTACTTCTGTTCTGTTTTCACTAAAGATTGTGAAGATACAATGTCTACATTAAGGGATGCAACGCAAAATAGAAACAAGCTTAACAGTAATCTTTTTACAGAGGATGAGGTTTTGTTAGCATTATCAAAAATAAATGTTACAAAGGCAGTGGGTCCTGATAATATTCATCCAAGGGTTTTAAAAGAACTTCGATCAGTGCTAACTGTCCCATTAACTGATCTGTTTAATCAGTCACTATTAACAGGAGCTGTCCCAGATGATTGGAGAATAGCAAATGTAATACCCCTTCATAAAAAGGGCAGTAGAGAAGAATCTGGCAACTACAGGCCAGTTAGTTTAACTTCAGTAGTAGGGAAATTAATGGAAAGCCTCTTAAAAGAAAGAATTATGACTTACATAAAGACAAACAATTTAGAGGACCAAAATCAGCATGGTTTTACTTCAGGGAGATCATGTCAGACTAATCTAATTGACTTATTTGATTATGTAACAAAAGTATTAGACAAGGGAGGAGCAGTTGATGTAGCATATCTAGATTTCAGCAAAGCATTTGACAACGTCCCACACATTAAACTTATTCACAAACTATATCTCCTTGGTCTAGATTCAAAAATTGTGAACTGGGTGGAATGCTGGCTTAAGGACAGAAAACAAAGTGTCTTAGTAAATGGAGTTCATTCAGCAGAGGGGGCTGTTACTAGTGGTGTTCCTCAGGGGTCAGTTCTGGGGCCTGTTTTGTTTAACATATTTATCTGCGATATCAGCAAAGGGCTACAGGGGAAAGTATGTCTCTTTGCAGATGATACAAAAATTTGCAACAGAGTGGATGTTCCAGGGGGGGTAGACAAAATGAGAAGTGATATACAACAATTGGAGGATTGGACAAATGACTGGGGTCTAAAGTTTAACACAGCAAAGTGTAAAATAATGCATTTAGGGAAGAAAAATCCAAATGTTAATTACAGACTCAATGACACTTTACTGACTGTTACAGACGAGGAACAGGACTTGGGAATTATTATTTCAGATGATTTAAAACTTAGTAAACAATGTAGTAATGCAGCGAGTAAGGCTAGCAGAATGCTTGGATGTATTGGTAGAGGTATTTGCAGCAGAAATAGTAAGGTTCTTATGCCACTTTATAGATCATTAGTTAGGCCTCATCTTGAGTATTGTGTGCAGTTCTGGAGACCATATCTTCAGAAGGATATTAACAAACTTGAATCTGTGCAAAGGAGGGCTACCAAAATGGTACATGGTCTAAAAAATAAAACTTACCAGGATAGGCTCAATGACCTAAATATGTATAGCTTAGAGGAGAGAAGGGAAAGAGGTGATATGATAGCAACTTTCAAGTACATTAAAGGGTTTAGTAAAACTGAGGCTGTGGGTATTTTACATAAAATGGAAAATTCAAGAACAAGGGGTCATGAGCTCAAGCTAAAGGGTAGTAGATTCAGAAGTAATTTGAGGAAGCACTTCTTTACAGAAAGAGTGATTGATTTATGGAATAAACTTCCTCAAGAGGTAGTAGCAACAAACACTGTGGGGGACTTTAAAAATGCATGGGACAAGCATAGGGCTATCCTATGAACTAGATAAGTTTATACTGTTAGGTAAGGTCGGGCAGACTTGCTGGGCCTATGGCTCTTATCTGCCGTCAATATCTATGTTTCTATGTTAAATAGCATTTACTCAACTTACCAGTACTTTTTTTGTGTGAGAATTTTCAGGTTTGCTTCCATTTCCCTGCCCACTGTATCATGTGAAAGCCATCAGCCAATTACAGACTCATATACATATACACAGTGAACAGTTGGAGCTGGTGCCTCAAAAAGTGTGCACGTAAAAAACTGAGCACAAACTTATAATGGAAGTAAAGGGGAGTGTTTAAAACTTCATGCTCTATCTGAATCATTAAATTTATTTGTAACTTTAGTGTTCCTTTAATGAAATAAAAACATTAAACCCTTGATCCCATTTGGTATTTTAATGATCGGCATCCATTATCAGCAGTTCCGAGTGCCATTGTGAGGAAAAAGGAAATTAAATATCGTGTGAGTTAGGAGAAATATTGGCTGTTTGACTCAGAAAGATTGTGATTGTGATCACTTCAACAGAAATAAAGTCTGTCCCACTTCTTAACCTATGGAAAAATTGTAATGAACCACCATGTGTCTCTTTTGTTTAAAAGCATACCTAGGTATTCTCAGGAACAGTAGGGCACAGCTGAGAGTTTGCTGGTGATTGGTTGCTGCAAATCTATGCCTCGTTGGTTCATCAGATGTATTCAGCTACCTCCCAGTACTGCATTGCTACTCCTGAGCCTACCTAGGTTTACTCTTTAACAAAGAATGCCAAGAGAACAAAGCAATTTTGATAATAGAGTTAAATTGTAAAGTTTTTTTTTAAATTACATGCTTACATGAAAGTTTAATTCAGACGTCTATACTAATGTGAATATAAGATACATGCAGGCATTGTATGAAGGCTTTGCTCAACAGTTCTTCTAGATGTTGCGTTCATGATTTATATATTCTCATGTTTCTATTGGTTGTCATGTGCTGAGCAACATTACATATAAGTGGCCAATTGATATATTTAAATATTTAGCTTTCAGGACCAACCAATAGAGGAGTATAAAAACCCCATATATGAATATATAAAATCTAACAGACCAGTTCTGTGGTTTACCAAGTCATGTATTAGCAGTCACAATGATTTTGCCAGAGCTTTTCATTTGCAACATCAAATTAATTAATATTTGAGTACAATGCTTTACCAAGAAAATAAATAAAACCATCCAAACTTAGCACTTAGAAAAATAGAGAGTTTGAAAAGAAGCTAGTACAGTGGACCACCACTGTCAATGATTTTATTGATTGCATTAAAAATATAAAATACAAAAACTGTCCTGAACACATCTAATGCATTTCAGCTTTGTTGGGTTATTCATAGATGCTATCTCCATCATGTATCCTAAAAACATTTACATCCCATACCAGTAGTTTATTGGTGCATTACAAAATCACGTGACTCCTACCACCTTTGTATAAGGTGGTATAACATCAACATAGTAATTTAAGGAGTGAACCTTAATCTACATGGGCATATGCCTTACAAAAGTTGTTACATTTCTTCAATTTGTACAAAACCTGTTTTATATGAAAATGTGCAACCTAGTTCTACCAAATCACATAATTCATCATCCACAAATAAAATTGTTACTTAATTATTTTGCAGAACTGTGGGAACTGTAGAGAATACTGTCTCAAATGTAACATCTTTTAACGTACTAGTGTCAGGAATCTCTTTCTTTATAATCAGGCCTCCACTGTTAATTGTATCCACTTCTTTTTTTAGCCTTCACAATATCTCCATAGGCATAAACCCTGCTTGACAATCTTTGCATCAATAATTCACTCTGTGTCTCATAGTTTGATTCTTTAGTGCAATTCCTCTTTACCATAATAAACTGTCCCTTGGCCACTGCATAAGGGACATGTCTGGGGTGACGGTTATTACCATGCAATAAGGTTTTACCAAATATTGTTTTTCTCTACAGTGTAGTCTGTATCCTCCCTGTCTCAAAAGAGCCCATTAGGGTGATGTAAAAAGAATGATTCTAGTCTGATGTTCTACTGTGAAGCGTAGACCAATATAATCCCCATTAACATATTGGGAAAACGCTTCTGTTTGGCATCACGTGTTCAAATAAATAGGAGGTCATCAATGTACCTTGTATGGAACTTAATCAAATGTTTGCAGATAATCCCCTTGTCACGGATACTGGGCTGCAAGGGTTAAACTCCCACCCCCCTACAACCTCACTGTCACGGATACTGGGCTGCAGGGGTTGAACTCTTACCCCCCTTTTTTGGTTGGAGTATAAGGTGACAGCCCAATTCAGTATTACCTGTCCCAACCCCCCCCTAGACTCAGAATGTTCGAGATTATTGCAACCTCCTATTGTTATGTGTCTGTACATTCAGTCTAGGTGTGAGACACAGAGCAGGAGATTACACACAGCACAGACAATCGAATGCTGAGACCTCCTGCTGTTATGTGCCTTTCTGTTATTGTATGAGTCATCCATTGTCCTTTTGTGATTAGAATCTTGTTTAACTAACCATTGTCTGATGTTTGTCTTATTGTATAATATTTGTTATAACTACCCCCCTTTTCTGTTGGAAATGTATAAAAGCTGTGTTTTCTGTGAAATAAAGCAGTTCTTACTTCACCTGAATGCTAGTCTGTCTAGTCATTTAGGTGGGCTCCTGCTAGAATCATTTTCTTGGGCTAAATAGCTGGAGTCACAAGGGAGGAAGAAGGACCCGTTAGGTGGAGCTACCCAGTCGGGGTAGCCAGGGGAATCCATCACATTGGCTGGCATCGGTGGGATGCTTCAAACTTCCTAGGAAGACCTATCTTTGCCCGATATGGGCTCACGCCAGAGGCCCACCGGCAGAAATTCCGGGCACTAAGGAAGCAGGACAGACAGCATTTCACAGAATGGACCCACCAATTCACACGGTCGATGACTTCCTGGCTAACCGGCTGCAAGGCCACTACTGGGGCCGAAGTGGCACAGCTAATCCTACTGGAGCATTTCTATAACCATGTTCCAGTCGAAATTAAAGAATGGGTCCATGACCGTCGGCCCACCACGGCAGACCAGGCAGCTGTCCTGGCAGATCAATACGCAGATGCCCGCCGCCAAGTTCGCTCTGCCTCGCAATTGACTCCCCGCCCAGCTTCGGTTGTAGCCCGACCCCCAGTGGTTACCACTATGCCCCCGAGACGCCCAGCCTTTGTCCCTCTTGCTGGAGTCAGGGACTCCCGGGGATGTTTCTCCTGTGGGCACCCCGGCCACTTCAGGTGGGAATGCCCGCATCGGTCCCGACAGCAGCCGGCAGCCCAGCCAAGACATCCCCAGCCAACAGCTTGGGTAAGCGCTCCAGCCCCACCCTACCCAGCCACTGCCCACTACGCTTATGCACCAGCATCAGCTGACTACCCTGAATGGGCTGAAGAGGAGGTTGGCACTCTACAAGAAGCTCACCTTGTGTCTACCGACAACCGTCAGCACCACTGCCAGACCGTTTGGGTCAATGGAAAGGCGGCCCAGGGATTACGGGACACCAGATCCACCATCACCCTGATCCAGCCTCATCTGGCCTCCGCTTCTACTGCTACTGGAAGAAACCTTGCGGTTCGAGTGGCGGAGGTGCCACTGTACGAATCCCTATGGCATGTGTCCATCTGGTTTGGGGCACTGGAGCCCGTACTGTGGACGTGGGCATTATGCCAGATCTTCCCACAGAGGTTCTACTAGGAAACATCGGCCTACTTGACTCCACCTTTTTGGGGGATACTCCCCTGGACACCTGCCCAGTGACCACCAGCAGGCAAGCTCAGCATCAAGCCAACACACCAAAGCTGGGGACCCAGGTAAGACCTCCCACCCTGACTCCTCTCCTTCCCCGACACCCTACCCTTACCCCCCAATGCCCAACCCCGGTCCCTGTCCTCCTTTCCGACCAACTATTCTGGGCCTCCCCCTCTGAATTTGCCCAAGAGAACCTGAGCGACCCGACCCTTGCCCCCTTCCAAGACCGAGTAGGGACTGACCCCCAGGGCCCGGGGAGGAACAGTTCCAATGGGAAAATGGTCTATTGTATTGGGTCTCCCGGAGAAAGAAAGGGCCAGTGCCCAAACACCAGCTGGTGGTACTGAAACAATATCGGCCCAACCTGCTGCGAATAGGGCATGACATCCCCTTGGCCGGGCATTTAGGCAACTTCCGAACACACCACCGCCTTACTCAGGTCTTTTTCTGGCCCAGAATCACAAGAGACATTAGGGAGTATTGTAAGGCCTGCGTGGTGTGTAGGGAAAGACCGAGGACCATACGAAAGCGCCCCTTAACCCTCTCCCATTTTTGACAAACCCTTTAGCAAAATCGCTGTGGATATAGTAGGGCCCCTACCTCGACCTAGCCCCTCCGGGAAAAAATACATACTCATGGTAGTCGACTATGCTACTAGGTATCCCGAGGCAATACCTCTGGCGAATATCCAGGCAAAGACGGTGGCAGGTGCTTTGCTCTGGGTATTCACCAGGGTAGGCTTCCCCTGAGAAATGGTCTCTGTCCAAGGGACCCAGTTTACAGCAGAGGTCACCCAGAAGTTATGGGAACTGTGTGGGATAAAACCCCTGTACAGTGCCCCATATCACCCCCAGACCAATGGACTTTGTGAAAGGTTTAACGGGACACTGAAGCAATTGCTTCGGACATTCTCGCCCACTCACAAAGACTGGGAAAAATTCCTGCCGCACCTCCTCTTTGCCTACCGAGAGGTGCCCCAGGAATCCACCGGGTTTTCACCCTTGGAGCTGCTATATGGCCGGAAAATAAGGGGGCTCCTAGACTTGTTGCGAGCCCACTGGGAGGGATCAGCTGGGGTGGAAGGACCCTCCATTGTGGAATACATCCTGAAGTTCAGGGATCGGCTGAAGGACCTCACTGCCATGGTGTGGGAGAACTTTCAGGGCGCTCAAAGGAGACAGAAACGGTGGTACGACCGTAACGCTCGTAGCCGAATTCTCACAGTAGGGCAGAGGGTTCTAGCCTTCAAGCCTGTCAAAATGGACAAGATAAAGGCTTCCTGGCAAGGGCCCTACCGGGTGGTGGAACAATTAAATAACACCACCACTTTGTAGCAAAATGCTCCTTTGACCGGGTCCAACGGACCTTTCATGTGAACATGCTCAAGGAGTATGTAGAAAGACCCCAAGATGTAGCCACTATCTGTGCTCCAGCTGTGTCAGACTCAGAGAGCCTCCCAATGCCGGAGCTCCCTGGGGCGGATGAGACCCCTCAAGGAGTAGCCAACATAATCCTGGATGAGAGGTTTGCGGCTGGACAGAGACAGCAGGTCCGGCATTTACTAGAGGACCGCCAGGAGATGTTCTCCAATGTCCCTGGGTACACCACAGTGGCTGGGCACCGAGTGGAAACCCCGGGGCAAGCTTCCCTGAGGCAGGCAGCTTACAGAGTACCTGAAGCTGTCAGAGACAGTATGCACCGAGAGCTCCAAGGAATGTTGGACCTCGGTGTTGTTGAACCGTTCAACAGTCCCTGGGCCTCCCCGGTGGTGCTGGTCCCCAAAAAAGATAGTACTACCCGGTTCTGCATTGACTACCGTAAGCTCAATGACAGAACTAAAACTGACGCCTACCCCATGCCCGCGTTGATGACCTCTTAGATAGAATTGCCAGAGGTCACTTCCTAACTACCCTTGACCTCTGCAAGGGGTATTGGCAGATCCAACTAGACCCTGAATCCGTTCCCAAGTCCACCTTCATCACCCCTTTTGGCCTCTACCAGTTTAAGGTCATGCTGTTTGGGATGAAGAATGCTCCAGCCACCTTTCAGAGGATGGTGGATCGCCTGCTGGATGGCCTCCAAGTCTTTGCCTGTGCCTATTTGGACGACATTGCCATCTTTAGCGACACCTGGGAGGACCATTTGATCCACCTGGCCATCGTTCTAGATCATCTCAGAGCCGCCGGGCTGACTCTGAAGCCCGACAAATGCACCATAGGCCGCTCGGAAGTCCACTACAGCAGCGGCCAGAGCCGGCCAAGGTTGAGGCATTAGCAAACTGGCCCACTCCTCGAACCAAGACCCAGGTCTTAGCCTTCCTAGGAACCGCCGACTATTACCGAAGGTTCGTCCCCAATTATAGCACCCTCGCTAAACCCCTGACTGACCTGACTCATAAAAAGACTGCCCCGACAGGTACTGTGGTCCCCAGAATGTGAAAACCCCTTTCAGAGCCTCAAGTCTGCCTTGATCTCTGCCCCCATCCTGGCCGCAACAAACCCCACCAAACGTTTTTGTGTCCACACAGATGCCTCCATGTTTGGGTTGGGAGCAGTGTTAAGCCAGATGGACGAGGAAGGGTATGACCACCCCATAGCCTACATCAGTAGGAAGCTGCTGCCCAGGGAGGTAGGCTACGTGGCGGTGGAGAAGGAATGCCTGGCACTGGTATGGTCCCTCAAGAAATTACAACCGTACCTATATGGAAGACCTTTCACTGTCCTCACTGATCACAACCCCCTGGTGTGGCTTAACCGAGTGTCGGGAGATAATGAACGTCTACTAAGATGGAGTTTGGCCCTGCAGCCCTTTAATTTTGACGTTCAGTATAGGCCGGGAAAGGGCAATGGGAATGCCGATGGACTTTCCCGGCAGACTGAAATAGAATGCTCTTCGGACAGCCCCAAGTAGACCCGTGTGGATCTAACCGGGTCTGCCGAACTGGAAGGGGGGAGTTGTCATGGATACCGGGCTGCAAGGGTTAAACCCCCACCCCCTACAACCTCACTGTCACGGATACTGGGCTGCAGGGGTTGAACTCTTACCCCCCTTTTTTGGTTGGAGTATAAGATGACAGCCCATTTTAGTATTGCCTGTCCCAACCCCCCCCCCCCCGCCTAGACTCAGAATGTTCGAGATTATTGCAACCTCCTGTTGTTATGTGTCTGTACATTCAGTCTAGGTGTGAGACACAGAGCAGGAGATTACACACAGCACAGACAATCGAATGCTGAGACCTCCTGCTGTTATGTGCCTTTCTGTTATTGTATGAGTCATCCATTGTCCTTTTGTGATTAGAATCTTGTTTAACTAACCATTGTCTGATGTTTGTCTCATTGTATAATATTTGTTATAACTACCCCCCTTTTCTGTTGGAAATGTATAAAAGCTGTGTTTTCTTAGAAATAAAGCAGTTCTTACTTAACCTGAATGCTAGTCTGTCTAGTCATTTAGGTGGGCTCCTGCTAGAATCATTTTCTTGGGCTACATATCTGGAGTCACCAGGGAGGAAGAAGGACCCGTTAGGCGGAGCTACCCAGTTGGGGTAGCCGGGGTATCCGTCACACCCCTCTCCAAAAATGTTGGGGGCTTCTCACCAACCCATAAAGAGTTTGGCATATGAGGGCAAAAACTTGGCCAGCGTAGCCTCCCAGAGCTTTGGAGACAGAAAACACCCTTAAAAGGGAAACAAAATGTGTTTTGTGTCAAATGGAAGAATACAAAGTGGTCACATCCACTGCCAACCACAAGTCAGCTATGTCCCACTGTATTATTTCTACCAATTCCAATCAATTTATTTGTATCATGCAAATAACTTGGCAGAGAAAATACTAGGGGCTGCAAGATGCTATCTAACCACTGTGCCAACGGTTTACAAAGTAGCCTGCCTTTCACCTCAGATAAAGATTTGTGAACTTTTGACATGTGAAAAAGGGGTATAATGGGATACTGCACATTAACATCAAATCACATTTACAGTCAAATGTATCTTGATCTATATTTCCTCCATGTAACCCATCATTTAATAAGTTTCTCAATACAGACTGAAAATTATTAGGAGCATTATAGCTAAAAACCTGATAGCTCAATGACTCAGGGCCTCTCTAAAGTACGCCTCCCTGCTCCAAACCACTACACTGTCACCTTTGTCTGCCACCTTAATGACTAGTTCATAGTTCTCTTTCAAATTATTTCATGCTAACCTCTGCTCTAGCCAAATCTAGAAGATCTATTCAAACATGGGGACAATTAAACCATATCTTGCACTAGTGCATACCCTGTATAAGGTAAAACACAGAGTTAGGATAAAAGCCCACATGGCAATCCATCGAACCTTCATTATTAGTGATGTCGTGAATAGTTCGCCGGCGAATAGTTCCCGGCGAACATAGCATATTCGCGTTCGCCGCAGTGATCCGCCCCCTATTCGTCATCATTGAGTAAGCTTTGACCTTCTACCTCACAGTCAGAAGACACATTACAGCCAATCAGCAGCAGACCCTCCCTCCCAGACCTTCCCACCTCCTGGACAGCATCCATTTTAGATTAATTTGGAAGCTGCATTCTTAGTGAGAGGAGGGACAGTGTAGCTGCTGCTGATTTAATAGGGAAATCGATAGCTAGGCTAGTGTATTCAGTGTCCACTACAGTCCTGAAGGACTCATCTGATCTCTGCTGTAAGGACAGCACCCTTTTTAGGGCTAGAACATCAGTCTGCTTTTTTTTTTCCCTGTGTAATCTAATTGCAGTTGCCTGCCTGCCTGCCAGCGTGTGTGTCAGGCTCACAGTGTATACTGTGCCCACTTGCCCAGTGCCACCACTCATATCTGGTGTAACAGTAGTGTACATTTAAAAAAAACAACACGTTTTTGACTGTGAAATAATAGCAGACAGCTGCCAGTACCCAAGATGGCCGCCAATAAGGGATCAGGGAGGTTGGGGGCTAAGGGGGGATGTTACACCACAGCATTTGTAAATATGCTAAAAAACAAATTAAAATGTTTTTAAAAACCTTTTATTTTAGTACTGGCAGACTTTCTGCCAGTACTTAAGATGGCGGGACAATTGTGGGGTGGGGGAGGGAAGGGAGCTGTTTGGGAGGGATCAGGGGGTCTGATGTGTCAGGTGGGAGGCTGATCTCTACACTAAAGCTAAAATTAACCCTGCAAGCTCCCTACAAACTACCTAATTAACCCCTTCACTGCTAGCCATAATACACGTGTGATGCGCAGCAGCATTTAGCGGCCTTCTAATTACCAGAAAGCAACGCCAAAGTCATATATGTCTGCTATTTATGAACAAAGGGGATCCCAGAGAAGCATTTACAACAATTTGTGCCATAATTGCACAAGCTGTTTGTAAATAATTTCAGTGAGAAACCTAAAATTGCAAAAAAAATTAAGTTTTTTTTTAAATTTGATCGCATTTGGCGGTAAAATGGTGGCATGAAATATACCAAAATGGGCCTAGATCAATACTTTGGCTTGTCTACTACACTACACTTAAGCTAAAATTAACTCTACAAGCTGCCTACATGCTCCCTAATTAACCCCTTCACTGCTGGGCATAAAACATGTGTGGTGCGCAGTGTCATTTAGCAGCCTTCTAATTACCAAAAAGCAACTCCAAAGCCATATAAGTCTGCTATAATGGCATGTCTGGTACACAGTGTTGGGGCAAGGGTCCATCTGACCACTGATACCTGGTCTGCAAAGCATGGTCAGGGCAGGTATATCACCTACACTGCGCACTGTGAAGCGGGCATAACCCTTACACTACCTGATTGATACAACATCATACTTGATGTTTTAAAGCACGTTATTCCAAACAATTTAGGAATGTTAGGTGATTTATGCCCTTTATGGATTAAAACCAGACTCTGCATCAACTATGTAATTTTCCATTTGAGTTTTGCCATGGATCCCCCTCTGGCATGCCACAGTCCAGGTGTTAGTCCCCTTGAAACAACTTTTCCATCACTATTGTGGCCAGAAAGAGTCCCTGTGGGTTTTAAAATTCGCCTGCCTATTGAAGCCTATGGCGGTTCGCCCGGTTCGCCTGTCGCGAACATTTGCAGAAGTTCGCGTTCGCTGTTCGCGAACCCAAATTGTTAGGTTCGCGACATCCCTATTCATTATTAATGTTATTTTGTTCCTGTAATAAATCATCAAGCGACTGTAAAGAACACGTCTCTAAAATCTAACATATAATTGTAAAGATAGGTGCTATTTACTGAAATATTCTCCGCTTCATCTTTACTAAAACCAAAATATTTAGAGCAAGCTGCCTAATCGGTTTGTTGACATTAATTAAGGTCTGAAACAAATTAAGTTCTTTGGAGGGGACACAATTTACACCATTGCTCAATACTTGCTTTTCTACTGCACTGAGCTGATAATGGGTCAAATTGGTGACATTTAATTGTTGTACTTGTTCTTGCTATTCCCCTGCCTCAACAAATAATAGGTTTGCATTAACTCCCTTCTTTCTCCTCCTTCCACTCCTGATCTTCTTTGAGCAAAGCGGAAAACCTGATCTAATTCTAAACGCTCTTTTGGATTCATATCAGTTACCTCAACCGCTCACTCGGAGACACCTGCCTCCACAGATGACATATTTGCCTCTACTCGAAGATGCAGAGGAACTGGACCTATTCCCAACAGTTGGTGCTGATGGCTGACCAAATCCCTTTCTGTTTCTATTTCCATATTTTAAAATAGGTCTAATTTGAGAACCCTCTTGGGGACTACCATATCAAAAACATTCCATTCTTAATTTCTAGAGTTTTTAAGGATTTATGATGAAGATAGCATATGTGAATAAGGCCACATAGCCGAAACGCGTTAGTTATGTTCTGGCTGTTTGTAGTATTACGTATTTTTTATGTGATCAATAAAAATACAAGCACTTGTTTCTGTTTCGTGCTTGTTATTGGAAGTATAGGGGGCGGTATTTATCTTTTACTCTCGCACGTGAACTTGCAATATCTTAAAGAGACAATCTACACTAAAATTGTTATTGTTTAAAAAGATAGATAATGCCTTTACTACTCATTCCCCAGCTTTGCACAACCAAAATTGCTAGACTAATATACTTTATAACATTTAAACCTCTAAATTTCTGCCTGTTTAAAAGGCTCTATAGACAGCCTCTTAATCACATGCTTTTGTATTTGCTTTTCACAACAGGAGACTGCTAGTTCATGTGGGTCATATAAATAACAATGTGTTCACGCCCGAGGAGTTATTTAAGATTTAGCACAACACAGTACTAAATGCAAGTCAATAGATAATAAATAAAACGTAATGTAATCAGGGGTCTGTCAGAAGCTCCTTAGATACAAGGTAATCACAGAGGTAAAAAGTATATTTATATTACTGTGTTGGTTGTGCAGAACTGGGGAATGGGTAATAAAGGGATTATCTTTTAAAACAATAAAAATTATATTGTAGACTGTCCCTTTAAGTCCTGTAATATAATATAGATTTGAGCAGGGATGTTTTTGTGGGGAGTACTCACCAGTACTGAGTACTCCCACTTCTGCCAACTCATAACAGGTAATATTTGTAATTATCATTTAAATACTCTAGTTTTCATAAGAGGGGGCTGCAGGATACATCAATCATTGTAAATAATGTTGTACCTTTGCTTTTCTCAAAGTTACTGAGCAGAATTTATCAATTAATAATCAATAAGTACCGGAACCTTTTTTTTGAGTACCGGCACCTTTTCTTTTACAAAAACAGCACTGGATTTGGGTGATAAAATGATTGTTGCCTTGTAATATTGTTTGTGTAATTTGTATTAACAATAGTGCTCCACATTCAATCTATTCTCCCATAAAATGTTGTTTCATTAGGCAGTTACTATGTAACCTATTGCCTAAAGCCAGACAGCCGTACGATAAGATGATGTCTTAGAAGTGTGTCAGCTTTCACTGCAATTGAAATTATTATAATTGTGCTTTTGGAATTTGAGATCTGCAATAAGTTATTAGGCATCAGTTTTAAGATGTATATATTGTTTATAGCTCACAAGAACTTTATATTATATGTTTCAGTGCAACTAGGATTATATTGGCTATTGTTTTTTCCAAAGATTAAATAAAGGGGAAAGGAAAACCTTTTGATTTTTAAATAAAATGTTTAGTTATGTGTAATAAAACATCTTTGCAATATACTTTATATTCATTAGTTATTTTGCCCACTTGTCATGTATTTTGGCTCTGAGTATTGTGGATTTTCTATTTCTCAGAGCTGGAAAAGCAAACAGGGAAATATATGTAGCAGGGTTAGCCTTGTGAAATCTTCTAATTGGCTTTAGTTGGTAACTAGGGATGGGCAAATGTGTTTATATTCAAATTCGAATGTTAGGTTGAATGTTATTGTAGAAATTTGATTTACATAATAGAATGTTGATAAGAACGAATATTCTTAAAAATTCTATTATTGAATGTTATTTACAGTTTTCGAATGTCACTTTTGAATTCGAATATTACATTTATAAAACACAGTTGTAGACTAGAAATACTATTTTAAATTCGAATGTCACATTCAAATTCGAATGTCATATTCATATTCGAATATTACATTTATTAAACGCAGTTGTAGACTAGAAATACTATTTTGAATTTGAATGTTATATTCGAATTCGAATGTCACATTTAAATTTGAATATTACATTTCGAAATTATATGAATGCATAGCTAAATATTCTATTATTCAAATAAATATTTTCTAATTTTATTGAAAAAGTCGAAAACGAAAATTCAAAAATAGAATGTTAGAATGTTATATAAACATTCAAAATTCCAACGAATGTATCAAAAAAAATTTAAATTCAAATTTTGAGAAACATTCGCCCATCGCTACTGGTAACAAGCTGTAAAACAAGTAATTTTATACTAAAGTAATAGTCATATCTAGCCTTGTCAGCTGCAGACTCAAGCCTGTATTGGCTTCTCCAAATAAGACAAATGGGGGTGTAGTTTGACAATTGTAGTAAACAAGATGTTTGTTTTAAAAATGTTTAAACTTGTCTGATATGATGTTCTAGCAAGATGACAGTAATATCTTTTAATTACTAGGGGCAAGATTACTTGTCACACGGAAAATCTTTTTTCACAATTCCAAAAACACTGTGCACGTTAAGATTTTTGCACTTTTTTGGTAGCGCAGGTATTACAAGTTGCAAAATCACTTATTTTGCGCACACTTTAACTTGAATACCGCACATAAACCAACTTGCGATTTTGCATGAGCTTGCATGTATTTCCCCATAGAGATTAATGGGGAAAAAAAATGAAAAAAACGAACACCCGAGATTGCGAAAACTACATTGCATTTTCACATTCCCCATAGTCAATAGAGAGAAAACAATTTTTTACAAACACCCATCGCGCATACAACATAACATATTTGCATTAACAAATGTGATATATTTACAGTAAATACATAGTAAAAATCTTTATTACTGTAAATATGATTATTGCATTAATATGTTTTGTCATGTTTTTTTCTGCTAAATGGCAGAGGGCTATAATGCACTATTTTTAGCAATGTATCTGTACTGTATGTGTCTCAATGTTAAAGTGACTTGTAATCTTGCCCTAGGTGTTTACAGTCCCTTTCACATAGCCCAACTTTTAAATTATAAAACGGCCATAAACATTGATGTTCCTTTTTTTCAGCTGCTCATATTGGTGTTGGCATCAATGGGAAAGAGGGTGTCCAAGCTGTCCTTGCCAGCGATTTCTCTGTTGCTCAATTCTCCTACCTCCAAAGGTTGCTTTTTGTTCATGGACGTTGGTCTTGTTTGCGTTTATCCAGTTTCCTGTGTTACTACAATTATAAGACTTTTGCTAGTTTGATACATAACATCTGGCTCGCATTTTTCAGTTGTTTCACCACTCTGGTAGGTCACATGATGAAAATTAATCAGAATGCTTAGATATGACCTGAAGGGTAAAGAGTGAGTTCCTCCACTGCAAAAAGGTGTACTGTAAAATATATAAATCTTTAGACATGTATATCTATGTGTCTCTATGTTAAAGCACTTTGTCTGCTTTTTCTTTTCTTACACCTGAGACTTCATATCTTATAACTTTTTGTCCAATATTTTTTTTAATACTTTTTATTAGATGGTGTTATAAGTGTAAGTGTACTTTTATATGTATTTCCTTCCTAAGATAGGGAGAGTCCATGGCTTCATTCCTTACTGTTGGTAAATACAACACCTAGCCACCAGGAGGAGGCAAAGACACCCCAGCCAAAGGCTTAAATATCCCTCCCACTTCCTCATTACCCCAGTCATTCTTTGCCTTTTGTCAGGTAAGGAGGTAGCAGAGAAGTGGCAGAATATATTCGGAGAGTCCTAAAAAAGGGTATCTGCCCTTCGAGATAGGACTGGAGTTTTAAGTAGTCATGTAAACCTCTCAGTGAGAGTATTGATGAAAGTTAGAGTCTGGAGATGCAGGGAAAGTTTTTCTGTGAAACCATCCAGACTTCTGCTAACAGCTCCTAAGCAATCAGTGTTGATGAGTTTCGCTGCCTGCTTTCTCTCACTCAAGTCCATGTCAGGAGCGCTGCTATAAGACTGTCACACTTAAGAGGATGTGTTCTGTTCCACATCATGGATCCTGGAGGTAAGATTGTTTAAATTTTTAAACATAAAACGCTATAACAGGGTCACAGAGTGGCTCCTTTATACCTTGATAGGATCGAGGGTTAATATCCTCTAAAGGGGGTTAATTGAACAGTTGGGGTTAATTAATCAGTGTATTAATTATTTACATGCTGCTTTGTGTGTTTTTTTCCTGGGCTGATAGACAGTGTTTTTTTTGGCTGGAACAAACAGCTTTCACTTTCGTTTTTGAAAGTGTTGCACAGCTCCTATTATTCCCTTGTAATAACAAGGGAAGTACTGTCTTGCACTCCATGTGACCAGGTGTGGTCTACGTTCATTTCCTCCATTCTGGCTGAGACTTGAACCTGAGGAGAGTGTTTCCTCTGTTAACTGTCTGGGTCTAAGAGGTGGTGAGTGCCCCAGCCATTGGGAGTATAAAGGTGCAGTTTTCAATAATAAAAAAATAAAAATATAAAAAAACGTTTCTCCAACATTGGTGTGTCCGGTCCACGGCGTCATCCTTACTTGTGGGATATTCTCTTCCCCAACAGGAAATGGCAAAGAGTCCCAGCAAAGCTGGCCATATAGTCCCTCCTAGGCTCCGCCCACCCCAGTCATTCTCTTTGCCGTTGCACAGGCAACATCTCCACGGAGATGGTTAAGAGTTTTTTGGTGTTTAAATGTAGTTTTTATTCTTCTATCAAGTGTTTGTTATTTTAAAATAGTGCTGGTATGTACTATTTACTCTGAAACAGAAAAGGATGAAGATTTCTGTTTGTAAGAGGAAGATGATTTTAGCAGACAGTAACTAAAATCGATTGCTGTTTCCACATAGGACTGTTGAGATGAAGTAACTTCAGTTGGGGGAAACAGTTAGCAGACTTTTCTGCTTAAGGTATGACTAGCCATATTTCTAACAAGACTGTGTAATGCTGGAAGGCTGTCATTTCCCCTCATGGGGACCGGTAAGCCATTTTCTTAGTTAAACAAACAGAATAAAGGGCTTAATATGGGCTAAAAAACTGGTAGACATTTTTATGGGCTAAATCGATTGCTTTATTTGGGCATATTATTCAGATTTAGGCTAACAATTGGCATTTATAATCTTGGGGAACGCTTATAAAACGGCAGGCACTGTGTTGGACACCTTTTTCAGTCAGGGGGCCTTTCTAGTTATAGACTGAGCCTCATTTTCGCGCCATTAATGCGCAGTTGTTTTTTGAGAACAGGGCATGCAGATGCATGTGTGAGGATCTAAAAATCTCTGAAAAAGCTTCTAGAAGGCGTCATTTGGTATCGTATTCCCCTCAGGGCTTGGTTGGGTCTTAGCAAAGACTATAGCTGGGACTGTATAGGGGTTAAATTTTAAAACGGCTCCGGTTCCGTTATTTTAAGGGTTAAAGCTCTGAAATTTGGTGTGCAATACTTTTAAGGCTTTAAGACACTGTGGTGAAATTTTGGACGATTCCTTCATACTTTTTCACATATTCAGTAATAAAGTGTTTTCTGTTTGAAATTTAAAGTGACAGTAACGGTTTTATTTTAAAACGTTTTTTGTGCTTTGTTGACAAGTTTAAGCCTGTTTAACATGTCTGTACCTTCAGATAAGCTATGTTCTATATGTATGAAAGCCAATGTGTCTCCCCATTTAAATTTATGTGATAATTGTGCCATAGCGTCCAAACAAAGTAAGGACAGTACTGCCATAGATAATGATATTGCCCAAGATGATTCCTCAAATGAGGGGAGTAAACATGATACTACATCATCTCCTACTGTGTCTACACCAGTTTTGCCCATGCAGGAGGCCCCTAGTACATCTAGTGCACCAATACTTATTACCATGCAACAATTAACGGCTGTAATGGATAACTCCATAGCAAATCTTTTATCCAAAATGCCTACTTATCAGAGAAAGCGCGATTGCTCTGTTTTAAACACTGAAGAGCAAGAGGGTGCTGATGATAATTGTTCTGTCATACCCTCACACCAATCTGAAGGGGCCATGAGGGAGGTTTTGTCTGATGGAGAAATTTCAGATTCAGGAAAAATTTCTCATCAAGCTGAACCTGATGTTGTGACATTTAAATTTAAATTAGAACATCTCCGCACACTGCTTAAGGAGGTGTTATCTACTCTGGATGATTGTGACACTTTGGTCATTCCAGAGAAATTATGCAAGATGGACAGGTTCCTAGAGGTTCCGGTGCCCCCCGACGCTTTTCCTATACCCAAGCGGGTGGCGGACATAGTAAATAAGGAGTGGGAAAAGCCTGGCATACCTTTTGTTCCCCCCCCCTATATTTAAGAAATTATTTCCTATGGTCGACCCCAGAAAGGACTTATGGCAGACAGTCCCCAAGGTCGAGGGGGCAGTTTCTACTCTAAACAAACGCACTACTATTCCTATCGAAGATAGTTGTGCTTTCAAAGATCCTATGGATAAAAAATTGGAAGGTTTGATTAAAAAGATTTTTGTACAGCAAGGCTACCTTCTACAACCAATTTCATGCATTGTTCCTGTCACTACGGCAGCGTGGTTCTGGTTCGAGGAACTAGAAAAGTCGCTCAGTAGAGAAACTCCATATGAGGAGGTTATGGACAGAGTTCACGCACTTAAATTGGCTAACTCTTTTATTTTAGATGCCGCATTGCAATTAGCCAGATTAGCGGCGAAAAATTCAGGGTTTGCTATCGTGGCGCGCAGAGCGCTTTGGCTAAAGTCTTGGTCAGCGGATGTGTCATCCAAGACAAAATTGCTTAACATCCCTTTCAAAGGTAAAACTTTATTTGGACCAGAATTGAAAGAGATTATTTCAGACATCACTGGGGGAAAGGGCCACGCCCTTCCACAGGATAGGTCTTTTAAGGCTAAAAATAAGCCTAATTTTCGTCCCGTTCGCAGAAACGGACCAGCCTCTAATTCTGCATCCTCTAAGCAAGAGGGTAATGCCAGCCTGGAAACCGATGCAAGGCTGGAACAAGGGTAAGCAGGCCAAGAAGCCTGCCACTGCTAACAAAACAGCATGAAGGAGTAGCCCCCGATCCGGGACCGGATCTGGTGGGGGGCAGGCTCTCTCTCTTTGCTCAGGCTTGGGCAAGAGATGTTCAGGATCCTTGGGCGCTAGAAATAGTTTCTCAAAGTTATCTTCTGGAATTCAAGGAACTACCCCCAAGGGGAAGGTTCCACAAGTCTCACTTATCCTCAAACCAAATAAAGAGACAGGCATTCTTACATTGTGTAGAAGACCTGTTAAAGATGGGAGTGATACACCCAGTTCCAATAAAGGAACAAGGAATGGGATTTTATTCCAATCTGTTCGTAGTTCCCAAAAAAGAGGGAACGTTCAGACCAATTTTAGATTTGAAGATCCTAAACAAATTTCTCAGGGTACCATCGTTCAAAATGGAAACTATTCGAACGATTCTACCCACCATCCAGGAAAGTCAATTTATGACTACCGTGGATCTAAAGGATGCGTACCTACATATTCCTATCCACAAAGAACATCATCAGTTCCTAAGGTTCGCTTTTCTGGACAAACATTACCAGTTTGTGGCCCTCCCATTCGGATTAGCCACTGCTCCAAGGATTTTCACAAAGGTGCTAGGGTCCCTTCTAGCGGTTCTAAGACCAAGGGGCATTGCAGTAGTACCTTACTTGGACGACATTCTAATACAAGCGTCGTCCCTGTCAAAAGCAAAGGCTCATACGGACATCATTCTAGCCTTTCTCAGATCTCACGGATGGAAGGTGAACAAAGAAAAAAGTTCTCTGTCCCCGTCAACAAGAGTTCCCTTCTTGGGAACAATAATAGATTCCTTAGAAATGAGTATTTTTCTGACAGAGGTCAGAAAATCAAAACTTCTAAGCTCTTGTCAAGTGCTTCATTCTGTTCCTCGTCCTTCCATAGCGCAGTGCATGGAAGTAGTAGGATTGATGGTTGCAACAATGGACATAGTTCCTTTTGCACAAATTCATCTAAGACCATTACAACTGTGCATGCTCAAACAGTGGAATGGGGATTATACAGACTTGTCTCCAATGATTCAAGTAGATCAAAAGACCAGAGATTCACTCCGTTGGTGGCTGACCCTGGACCATCTGTCCCAGGGAATGAGCTTCCGCAGGCCAGAGTGGGTCATTGTCACGACCGACGCCAGTCTAGTGGGCTGGGGCGCGGTCTGGGAATCCCTGAAAGCTCAGGGTCTATGGTCTCGGGAAGAGTCTCTTCTCCCGATAAACATTCTGGAACTGAGAGCGATATTCAATGCTCTCAGAACTTGGCCTCAACTAGCAAAGGCCAAATTCATAAGGTTCCAATCAGACAACATGACGACCGTTGCTTATATCAATCATCAGGGGGGAACAAAGAGTTCCCTGACGATGAAAGAAGTGACCAAAATAATTCAATGGGCGGAGGATCACTCCTGCCACTTGTCTGCGATCCACATCCCAGGAGTGGAAAATTGGGAAGCGGATTTTCTGAGTCGTCAGACATTCCATCCGGGGGAGTGGGAACTCCATCCGGAAATCTTTGCCCAAATAACTCAATTATGGGGCATTCCAGACATGGATCTGATGGCGTCTCGTCAGAACTTCAAGGTTCCTTGCTACGGGTCCAGATCCAGGGATCCCAAGGTGACTCTAGTAGATGCACTAGTAGCACCTTGGACCTTCAACCTAGCTTATGTATTCCCACCGTTTCCTCTCATTCCCAGGCTGGTAGCCAGGATCAATCAGGAGAGGGCCTCGGTGATCTTGATAGCTCCTGCGTGGCCACGCAGGACTTGGTATGCAGACCTGGTGAATATGTAATCGGCTCCACCATGGAAGCTACCTTTGAGACAGGACCTTCTTGTTCAGGGTCCATTCGAACATCCAAATCTGGTCTCCCTCCAACTGACGGCTTGGAGATTGAACGCTTGATTCTATCAAAGCGTGGGTTTTCAGATTCTGTTATAGATACTCTGGTTCAGGCCAGAAAACCTGTGACTAGAAAAATTTACCATAAAATATGGAAAAAATATATCTGTTGGTGTGAATCCAAAGGATTTCCATGGAATAAGATAAAAATTCCTAAGATTCTCTCCTTTCTACAAGAAGGTTTGGAGAAAGGATTATCTGCAAGTTCTCTAAAGGGACAGATCTCTGCTTTATCTGTCTTACTACACAAAAGACTGGCAGCCGTGCCAGATGTTCAAGCTTTTGTTCAGGCTCTGGTTAGGATCAAGCCTGTTTACAGACCTTTGACTCCTCCCTGGAGTCTAAATCTATTTCTTTCAGTTCTTCAAGGGGTTCCGTTTGAACCTTTACATTCCGTAGATATTAAGTTACTATCTTGGAAAGTTTTGTTTTTAGTTGCAATTTCTTCTGCTAGAAGAGTTTCAGAGTTATCTGCTCTGCAGTGTTCTCCGCCCTATCTGGTGTTCCATGCAGATAAGGTGGTTTTGCGTACTAAGCCTGGTTTTCTTCCTAAAGTTGTTTCTAACAAAAATATTAACCAGGAGATAGTTGTACCTTCTTTGTGTCCGAATCCAGTTTCAAAGAAGGAACGTTTGTTACACAATTTGGACGTTGTCCGTGCTCTAAAGTTCTATTTAGAGGCTACTAAAGATTTCAGACAAACATCTTCCTTGTTTGTTGTTTATTCTGGTAAAAGGAGAGGTCAAAAAGCGACTTCTACCTCTCTTTCCTTTTGGCTTAAAAGTATTATCCGATTGGCTTATGAGACTGCCGGACGGCAACCTCCTGAAAGAATCACAGCTCACTCCACTAGGGCTGTGGCTTCCACATGGGCCTTCAAGAACGAGGCTTCTGTTGACCAGATATGTAAGGCAGCGACTTGGTCTTCACTGCACACTTTTGCCAAATTTTACAAATTTGATACTTTTGCTTCTTCGGAGGCTATTTTTGGGAGAAAGGTTTTGCAAGCTGTGGTGCCTTCCGTTTAGGTGACCTGATTTGCTCCCTCCCTTCATCCGTGTCCTAAAGCTTTGGTATTGGTTCCCACAAGTAAGGATGACGCCATGGACCGGACACACCAATGTTGGAGAAAACAGAATTTATGCTTACCTGATAAATTACTTTCTCCAACGGTGTGTCCGGTCCACGGCCCGCCCTGGTTTTTTAATCAGGTCTGATGAATTATTTTCTCTAACTACAGTCACCACGGTACCATATGGTTTCTCCTATATATATTTCCTCCTGTCCGTCGGTCGAATGACTGGGGTGGGCGGAGCCTAGGAGGGACTATATGGCCAGCTTTGCTGGGACTCTTTGCCATTTCCTGTTGGGGAAGAGAATATCCCACAAGTAAGTATGACGCCGTGGACCGGACACACCGTTGGAGAAAGTAATTTATCAGGTAAGCATAAATTCTGTTTTTTATTTGTGTCCTTCTGTGGGTTTAACCTGAGCTATGGAGGACTCTGACATGTTAGAAGGTATTCCTTCTGTACTAAATCCTACCTGTTTATATTGTGAGGAGGACGTGGTTTTCCCGCCCACTCAATTATGTTCCATATCCCTCAACACTAAGAAGGGAGACAAGCCTGCTAAGGCTTTTAGTCCCTCTGAGCTGTCTACCTCTCAGGACTCGGCGTCCCGTGAGATTACTACTCTTGCTACATTATCCACTCCACATGCAGTTCCCCGTAGCACATCTAATCCTCCATCCAGAGGGGGCCTTCTTCCTGAAGACTTTGCTGCTCAGTTACAAACAACGGTGTCTGCGGCCCTCAGTGCATTACCTCGCTCTAACAAACACAAGAGAAAGGTTATACATAGCTCTCCTGACCTGGAGTCATCTAAATATTTATCGGATTTAGCTATTATGTCCCAGTTATCTGATGATGAGTAAACCTCTGTAGCTTCAGAGGGTGAACTTTCTGGGTCGGAAGTCCTTAGCATCTAAGCCTCCTGCTGCGGAGGAGCCATCCTTTAGATTTAAAATTGAGCACTTGGGTTTTTTATTAAAGGCGGTTCTGTCTACGTTAAAGGTTTCAGAGGCCACGCTGCCTGAAGAACCTATGATACCTAAATTAGACAGAGTTTATGAAGACAGGAAAGTTCTTTTGACTATTCCTGTGCCGGTTAAGATGGTGAACATTATTAAGAATGAATGGGAAAGAATGGTTCTTCCTTTTCCCCCTCGTTTACTTTTAAAATGTTGTTCCCGGTCCCGGACTCTCAATTGGATTTGTGGGGCTCCATTCCTAAGGTCGATGGTACTATCTCTACGCTTGCTATACATACTACTATACCTCTTGAGGATAGTTCTTCGTTCAGAGAGCCGATGTATAAGAAAATGGAAACCTTTCTGAAAAAGATGTTTCAAGATACAGGATTTTTGTTTCAACTGGCGGCTGCAGTTCCCGAAGCGGCTACCTACTGGTGCAACTCTTTTTAGGAACTCCTCGAGGTGGAGTCTCCCCTCAAGGATATTCTAGACAGAATTAAAGCTCTGAGAATTGCTAATTCTTTTATCTGTGATGCGAACATGCAAATTATGCGACTAAATGCAAAGGCCTCTGGCTTTGTGGTCCTAGTCCGTCGGGTGCTCTGGCTGATGTCTTGGTCTGCGGATATGACTTCTAAGTCCAGACTCCTTTCTCTTCCCTTCAAGGGAAAGATTTTATTTGGTCCAGGCCTGGACTCCATTATTTCTACGGTTACCGGAGGCAAGGGTGCCTTCCTACCGCAAGATAAGAAGAACAAGTCTAAGGGACAACAATCTTCTAATTTTCGTTCCTTTCGTTCTGACAAATCCCAAAGACAACAATCCTCCTCCAAGTCCGAGTAGCCCAGGAGTACTTGGAAGCCGGCTCAGTCCTGGAATAAATTCAAGCAGAATAAGAAGCCCGCCGAAAACAAATCAGCATGATCGTGTAGGGGGCAGACTGTCTCTTTTTTCAGACGCCTGATTCAAGGACGTACAGGATTTGTGGGTCCTGGAGGTGGTATCTCAGGGATACGAGAGAGGCTTCAAATCTCATCCGCCAAGGGGCAGATTCCTTCTCTTGAATCTGTCTACCAGATCAAAAAAGAGAGATGCCTTTCTAGGGTGAGTTCAGGATCTATCCTCCTTAGGAGTTGTTGTCCTGGTGCCTATCGAAGAAAGAGGTTTGGGGTTTTATTTAAACCTTTTTGTGGTCCCAAAGAAGGAGGGAGCTTTCCGACCAATTCTGGACCTAAAGAGCTTAAACAAATTTCTCAGTGTCCTCTCCTTCATGATGGAGATGATAAGGTCCATCCTTCCTTTAATTCAGGAAGGCCAGTTTATGACCACTTACTTACCTTCATGTTCCAATCCACAGGGAACACTTTCAGTTCCTGAGGTTTGGATTCCTGGACCAGCACTTCCAGTTCACTGCCTTTCCATTTGGCCTAGCTACTGCTCCAAGAATCTTTATGAAGGTTCTGGGGGCTCTTCTAGCCATTGCCAGAACTCCAAGTATTGCAGTAGCCCCATACTTGGACGATATTCTGGTGCAAGCACCATCCTTTACTCTTGCGGAAGAATTCTCTGAGTCCCTTCTCACTCTTCTTCAATCACATGGATGAAAGATAAACTTTGAAAAGAGTTCTCCTATCCCAAGTACCAGGTTGGAATTCCTGTGTGCTATAATAGACTCCATATTCATATCCATTAGGATATTTCTAACAGACCAGAGACGTTGCAAGCTAACTTCAGCATGGCTTGCCCTCCTGACCTCCTTGAGTCCCTCTGTGGCTCAGTGCATGGAGGTGATTGGTCTCATGGTGTCCTGCATGGACATCATTCCTTTTGTCAGGTTCCGCCTCAGATCTTTACAACTGTGCATGCTGAGGCAGAGGAACGGCGTTCATTCAGATCTGTCTCAAAAGATTGTATTAGACAGCCGGTCGAGAGAATCGCTCTCTTGGTGGCTCTGTCCAGATCATCTGTCCTGAGGGACATGCTTCTTAAAACCATCCTGGGAGATTGTGACTATGGACGCAAGCCTATCCGGATGGGGAGCTGTTTGGGGTGCCAGGAAGGCAAAGGGGTTGTGGACTCAGGAGGAGTCCTCCCTTCCGATTAATATTTTGGAACTACAGGCAATCTTCAAGGCCTTGAAGGCTTGGCCACTCCTGGGTTTGTCCCAGTTTATCAGATTCCAATCAGATAATATAACCTTGGTGGCTTACATCAACCATCAGGGGGGAACGAGAAGTTCCTTGGCGATGAAGGAAGTATCTCAGAATCTGTAGTGGGCGGAGGCCTACAGCTGTTTGCTGTCAGCGATCCACATTCCGGAAGTGGCAACTGGGAGGCGGATTTGGATTTTCTCAGCAGGCAATCCTTCCATCCAGGGGAATGGTCTCTCCATCCCGAGGTGTTTGCAGAGATATGCAGCAAGTGGGGGACGCTGGAGATAGATCTCATGGCATCCCATCTTAATACCAAGCTACCTATGTATGGGTTGAGGTTGAGGGATCCCCAAGGGATCCTAATAGATGCACTAGCAATGCCCTGGAGATTCAAACTCATATCTTTTTCCTCCATTACCACTTCTTCCTCGAGTGGTGGCCCGCATCAAGCAGGAGTGGTATTGCCCTAAAGTGATTTAGCTCTTTTAAAATAAAAAAACACTACACAAATTTACAAGTAAACCCCCAAAAAATGTTGTCTAAAAAAATACCCTAAAAATTGCCAAATTTAAGCAGCACTTAATCTTCATTTTGGTGGTTGTCCATTTTCATCCCAGCGGCAGTCTTCTTCTTATCTTCATCCATCTTCTTATCTTCCATTCTCAACATCCTCTTATATAGGGGTACCCTTGCAGTCCTATTGACTGATTTTAAAATCAGCCTATAGAATGAAAGCTTTTTCTATTGGCTGATTTAAATTTGAAATTGAAAATCAGTTAATGGGAATGCAAGGATACCCCTATATAAAGGTAGATGTTGGGGTGTGGCGTTTAAGGGGTTAATAGTGTAGAGCGGTAGTTTGTGGTGGGGGCACTGGTGGTTTAGGGGTTAATAATGTAGAGGGGTAGTTTGCAATGTGGGAGTGGGGCAGTTTAGGGGTTAATAGAGTAGTTTAGTGCAACTGCTTCCTCCAGTCAAGTTTGAGCGTTAAATGTGAGTAAGTTTGAGCGATCACATTTACCTTTTCACTTGTAATACCAGTGGGCATTGCCACTCAACACCGCCCATAGAAAATATGAGGAGCATAAATTACTGTGAGTTTGCGCAATCGAATTTACAGTAATTTAAACAGAGCCACTTGTAATATGGATTAGAGTGTTAAAAACACCACAAATGAATTCTGATATATGATACCCACAAATTAAAAAAATACTTTAGTATCCCTTTAAATTTATACAGATAAACAACTCCCTCAACTCTTTTGTTGGAAAGGGAGAAACATCCTCAAGAAATGTGGTAAGCTCACAGCATAGAAAAGCAATTGAAAAGTCTAATACACTATGAAATGCCCTATTTGAAGAAAAAAAATAAACAAAAAACAAGCCTTCTGGCCTGTCTAGATTTGTTAATGAACTACACAATGAGTTATTTTCTCTATAATTTGTGCATAGTGGAACATTTTTAACTCACCTTTTATCTCCCCTAATTATAAATGTTGTATTTTGCCCGGAATCAACTTCACCCAGCAGTGATTCAAACCTTCTCCCAGCTGATGAGTGGCAAAAACCAGTCTGTCCTGGGATGGTTATGAATCACTGCACTAACCCTAGCAAAGCTTATAAACTGTGTGAACAGCGATGCTTTGACATAAAGGGAATCTGCTGAAAAGCAGACTTAAAGTAAAAAGGTGTGTCATTGTGAACCTAATTTGCATATCTTACCCAGAATCCTTTGCTGCATTGGAAATAATGTAATTCAGAGGTTTTCTGTGGGAAAAACAAGCCTTCTGGCCTGTCTAGATTTGTTAATGAACTACACAATGAGTTATTTTCTCTAAGAAAAAAAATAATAATATACAATAATACAATGGCCCTTTAAGAGTTGACAAACACTATTTTCATTAGTACAGTGCTCTTCAACTTGTTAATAGCTTTCTTTAAAGGGACATTAAACAGTGCTTGCATTTGTGTAAAAAAAAACTATGGTCTAGTTGTTTTTTGTTTGTTTTTTGTTTTTTCTTCAAAATGCTGAAAATTACCTAAACTAGCTATCGATTTGCAAGATTTTGAAAAATAAAACGTAAGTTACTGAAAATGCTTTTTTGGCCTCTCTAGGTAGAGACAAGCACAATGTGCACACTGTACTATACTAAATACATGAATACAACTTGCATACTACCTGTATCTCCCCATCCACTGAATAGGGCATCCCTGGTGTGGATTAAAAATATAACTTTTTTTTTAAATATACAATTTAAAGACACACACTTAATTTCATGGATCATGAACAGAGAACCATGCACAGTTTTTACAAATGTGGTTTTAATTGATGTTCTAAGTATATCCATGTGTTTATTTGTTTTTACCAATTTCCTTTTACCTTTTTTTCCCCTTTCTAGCCTGTTTATGATACCTGGTTCCTGTTGTTTAATGCTATGTTATACACACTCTATCCAACGTTTTGCATTGGCATCCTAAACAAGGTACGTGGAAGACAATATAACTTCTGTAATATACACTAAAATGCATGTTTAGTACTTGCTCCTTATAATTTTTGCCTCAAAAATAAATAATTACACATATGGGGGTCCATTTATCATTGTGTGCACGGACATGATCCGCTATAGCGAACCATGTCTGCCGCACATCGATAAATGCCGACAGCATACGCTGTCTGCCTTTAACTGCTGGTGCAATGCCGCCCCCTGCAGATTCGCAGCCAATCAGCTGCTAGTAGGAGATGTCAATCAACCCGATCGTATTCGATCGGGTTGATTTCTGTCCGCCGCCTCAGAGCAGGCGGACAGGTTATGGAGCAGCGGTCTATAGACCGCTGCTTCATATCTTATGTTTCTGGCGAGCCTGAATGGAGCTTGATAAATAGACCCCATGGGGTCTTATTAAATGGATTAAACTAATATTCTTAAAGATATTTCTTTAATGAGAATGCAAAATAATTTTTTAACATCAAAATCATTCTTCAGTTTGAATTTGAGAAGAGTTTATTTCTGATTATTTGTATTGGTATATATGTTTAACAATCTAACAAAGTGTTGTTGGGTTTTTTTTTGGTGGGGGGTTACTATTCATCCCCCAAACCTTTTTTTCATTGAACAATAAGTATTTTTTCACCTGGTTGACAGGTGTTTATTATTGGACAGCTGAGTTCAGTGGAACTGTTTATGAAATGACAATGCCATATAGGTGGGTATGTTATTGTTTAATCTTTTATTTTGCTTTTGGAATCAGTTGGCATATTTAAAGAAAACAATTGGAAGAAAAATAGTTTCCTTTGTATTGTTGACTGATGGTGACACTTGGTTTCCAGCTGTGCTCAACAAAAACACTGGAGAACCTTCAGGTGTAAGGTGGGTTTCCACCAAAAGCTTGACCCAAGACCACACCATATATATTTTTCACAACTATGCAGTCATTTTATCCCCTTGGTTGCCAGTAACATACACTTCAACAGTTTTACATTTTTGGATACTAGTTACACACATACGTACATATAATAGAATTTGCACAGTGTCATTTTTAGGCCCTATTTGTAAAGCATATATGCATAAGAGGCCCTTTAAATTTAGCGGACACTTAGGGGACTTTAAAAATACTGGACATTTAATTGTTTAGTATTTTTGTATAGATTTACTGTACAGCCTGCTAACATATTGGACTGTTGGGTTGAATACTGGACACCTAGGTGACACTCATGTAGAATGGGTGAAATGTATTGTCTATAAGAACTCACTTGCCATAGTGGCAAGGGGTTGGCAAGTCAGTACAAACCCAGAAATACTCTGAGAGCAACCACGATTGGAAAGTTGCAGATTGAATAAATCTCTTGATTTAAATCTGCATTTCACTTGCTGATGTGAAAACTGATTGGTGAACCTAGCCCATTATGTTTAATAGAGTCCATTGATCAAAAAATTGCCACAGTGGAGATATATCAAACAAAATATTTGAGATTTTTTTTAGACCTTATATAGTAAAATTTAGCTAAAGATCAGATCAAGAGAGTGACCGTCTTTGTGAGTGGGAGAATCAGTCCATTGTGACAGACCGAAAGAGGAAGTGAGTTGCAGAAGTTGTTTTGCAGATGAGGCAGTGGGATTGTCAAGAGGGATGTTGAAGTCGCCAATAATTAGGGCAGGGGTGTCTGAGGAAAGAAAATAAGGTAGCCAGGCAGCCAAGTGATCTAGAAATTGAGATGAGGAGCCAGGGGGTCGGTATATGACTGCAACACGTACAGAGAGAGGGGAGAATAAGCGAATCATGTGGGTTTCGAATGAGGGAAATGTGAGTGAAGAGATGGGATGTATTTGTTGAAAGGTGAAATGAGAGGAAAGTAAAATACCTACACCACCTCCTTGTCAGTGGATGCTGTGTCTAGGGGAGAGAGCCAGGTTTCTGTTAGGGCCAGAAGGTTGAGGGAGCGGGAGATGAAGAGGTCATGTATAGAAGTGAGCTTGTTGCAAACAGAGCGAGAGTTCCAGAGTGTGCAAGTGAAAGGGGTAGTGGCTTTTGATGCAATAGGAATGTGAGTAAGGTTTGCAGAGTTTTGTTTTTGGAATCTATGGGACGGTACACATGGATGTGCACGGTTGGGGACCAGGATTAGGGGAGATGTCCCCAGCAGTAAGTAAAAGCAAGAGGGAGAGTGACATGAGATGAGATACGGATTTGCAGTAGTGAGACTCACATATATATTTATACATATAGTGTATGTATATATATATATATATATATATATATATATATATATATATATATATATAGATATAGATATATATATATTGTGACAGAAAGCAAGGTCTGGTTATAAATGGAAGATATTTAAGACCAAGCATTGTACATGCTATTTCTCCTTTCAGTTAAAACCCCAGGGAGAAAGAGTGTGTATTTGATTATCCCAGACAGCTGTGAAGCTGTCCAACAGCTAATCACAGGTGTGGCTAATTAGAAGTTGTGAGGGTTTAAATAGCAGCCTCACTTAGGCCTTGAGAGAGAGATATACAGCTACAGAAGCTGGTGTGTGTGTTTGTTACACTGTGTAAAAGACTTTTGTTCCTGTGAACTGTAAAATGACATTATTTTTACAAAGCACTTGTGGAATGCTGTGAAGTGCTGGGACACATTTAAAAGCACTTAACTTTGCTGCAGATGAAGGATTTCCCTCTTTTGAAAATTAACTGCCTGTTTGTTATTGCTGTGAAAAATAAAGCCTTTTAAACTACAGTGGATTGTCCTGTGCTGCATTTGTGCCGTAGAAGACCTTGGTTAAAAGTGTTCCTGTCACACTTGGTGGAGAATCCGGGCAACCACGTTGTATGTCTGTGGGCATAATAATCTGCAAGCAACATGGAGGAAGTCATTAAAGCTTTGATCCATTCTAATGCTATACAGCAGGAGACTAACAGAAAAGCTGCTGAAAATAGTGCAGCACTGCAACAGTTGGTCTTGGCCCAGTCAGAGAGTGCTATGCTGCTGGCTAAATCACAGAAGGAGAACACTGAATTGTTGATACAACAGATGGCTGCTGTGCAAGCTGAGACATTCAGGAAGACCCGGGAGGAGCAGCAAAGTGCTACACAGACTCTGCAACGAGAGGTTCAAGCCATATCAGAAAGACTGAACTCTGAATATGTTGGTGGCAGCCAAGGTTCCAGAGTAATAAGGGCTAGTCATTATCTTCAAAAAATGACAGCAGCTGATGATGTTGAGGCGTATCTTTTGGCATTTGAACGCACAGCAGAAAGAGAAAAATGGCCGACAGTTGAGTGGGCGAGTATACTTGCGTCATTTCTTAGTGGTGAACCTCAGAAGGCCTACTTTGATTTAGAGCCAGCACAAGCTGGTGACTATGAGAAATTGAAAGCAGAAATCCTTGCACGCCTGGGGGTGACTTCGGCAGTCCGTGCACAAAGATTCCATTCCTGGATGTTTTCATCTCATAATGCTGCAAGATCCCAGATGTTCGACCTTATACACCTTGCCAGGAAGTGGCTGCAACCAGAGGTTAATTCGACTACCAAAATAGTGGAACTACTGGTGATGGACCGGTTTCAGCGTGGATTACCTGCTTCCCTGCGGCGGTGGGTTAATCAAGGTGATCCTCAAACAGCGGTTCAGTTGATTGTATTGGTCGAAAGATTTATAGCTTCAGGAGAAGTTTTGCAACAATCTTCAATGGATCAGCCCCACAATCCCAAGTCCCAGAGCTCTACAAGAACTGGTAAGACTGTTCAGGGGATAAAGGGGATAAGAGAGCAGCAGGTGTATAGGCAAAACACCAGAGACATTTCCCCAGGAATTAAGGAAACATTTAAATATAACCAACCTGTAAGATGTTTTAAATGTAATGAGGTTGGGCATATTGCTAGAGACTGTGATAAAGATGAATTTATGGACTGTAATGTTGCACATTCACTATTGTCTAATAGCAACAGCTCTGTTAATAATGATTCCCATTGGTTTACTGTGATGGTTAATGGTAAAGTGTCTAGGGCTTTGCTTGATTCAGGAAGTATGGTCACACTAGTGGCTAAATCTTTAGTACCAGATGCAATATTAGATTATGGGGAAAAAATGGGAATTATCTGTGTTCATGGAGATAAACGGGAATATCCTACAGCTGAGGTGGAGATTGAGACTCAGTGTGGTAAGTTAAAATATTGTGTTGGTGTAGTACCAAATTTAGCCCATGAGGTGGTGATAGGGAGAGATTTTCCAAAATTTCTGGAGTTATGGGAATCTCCAGAAATATGTCAAACTTCTGATATTTATGTATTTCCTTTCTCTGAAACTGATTTTGAAGGGGTTCCATTGAAAAGGAGAAAAATAAGATTTATTGCCCTATGCCTGTATTAGTAGGTGATCAACCTTCTCAGAGTAATGAAGTACCAAGTACTAGCTCGGAAAATATTGATGATTTGATAGATCTGGTTGGTGGCCCTGGTAATTTTAAAAAACCCCAATGGGAGGATCCAACATTGGTAGAGGCAAGAAATAATATCAGGGTTATAAATGATGTTGTGACACAGCCAGGAAATGTATTACCCTATCCTTATTTTTAAGCAGTTAATGATTTGGTATATAGTGTAGAGAAGAAAGGAACAGACATTGTTAAACAACTTTTGGTGCCCCAGACTTTTAGGAACACTGTTTTAAATCTAGCACATAACCACATTCTAGGGGGGCATTTGGGAGTTGAGAAAACCAAAGAGAGAGTTCTTAGAAGGTTTTATTGGCCAGGGATATTTGTAGCCATCAAGGATTATTGTGCTTCATGCCCTAAGTGTCAACTTACAGCTCCTGCTAAAGATTTTCGTAACCCTTTAGTGCCCTTGCCTATAATTGATGTGCCTTTTGAAAGAATTGCTATGGACTTGGTGGGTCCGTTGGTTAAATCTGCTAGAGGACATCAGTATATACTGGTAATCCTTGATTATGCTACACGCTATCCTGAGGCAGTTCCCCTTCGTAACAGCTCTGCAAAGTCCATAGCAAAAGAACTCATGCTAATGTTTAGCAGGGTCGGGATACCTAAGGAAATTTTGACAGACCAAGGAACTCCATTTATGTCCAGGGTTACAAAAGAATTGTGTAAGTTGTTTGGCATAAAACAACTAAGGACCTCAGTATATCACCCTCAGACTGATGGTTTAGTAGAAAGGTTTAACAAAACTCTCAAAAGTATGCTAAGAAAGGTAATTGACACAGATGGGAGAAATTGGGACCTTCTGTTACCCTATTTAATGTTCTCTATCAGGGAGGTTCCCCAGGCTTCTACAGGTTTTTCCCCATTTGAACTGTTATATGGGCGGCATCCCAGGGGATTACTAGATATAGTTAAAGAGACTTGGGAGCAAGAGACAACACCTTATTGAAGTATTATTGAACATATTTCCCAAATGCAGGATCGTATGGAAGCTGTCATGCCCATTGTAAGGGAACATATGGGAAAAGCACAGGAAGCACAAAAGTACAGCTGCAACCGTAATGCTAGAGCCAGGGTCTTTCAACCTAGGGATAGGGTGTTAGTTCTGGTCCCTACAGTTGAAAATAAATTCTTGGCTACTTGGCAGGACCCATATGAGATAATTGAGAAAGTGGGTGATGTTAATTACAAAGTAAGTCAGCCAGGGAGAAGGAAACCTGAGCAAATATATCATATAAATCTGTTAAAACCTTGGAAAGATAGGGAAGTTTTAGTTGCCTTAAAACCTACAGAACTCCCTGTCACAGAACCAGAGGTAAATATATCAGAAACCCTATCTGTACATAAGAAGCGAGAGGTCAAGGATTTTATTAGAAGAAACAAAGAGGTATTTTCTGTGGTACCGGAAAAAACTAATGTTATTAAGCATGACATAATAACAGAACCAGGGAAGAAGGTCTGCCTTAAACCCTATAGGGTCCCTGAGGCTCGTAGAAAGGCTATTAAACTGGAGGTAGAAAAAATGTTAAAGCTTGGGGTAATTGAGGAATCACAAAGTGAGTGGAACAGTCCAATCGTGCTTGTTCCAAAGCCGGATGGTTCATTAAGGTTCTGTAATGACTTTCGTAAGCTTAATTGTGTTTCCAAATTTGACACCTACCCAATGCCTAGAGTAGATGAGTTAATAGAAATGCTAGGAAAAGCACGTTATCTCACTACAATTGATTTAACGAAAGGGTATTGGCAGGTGCCTCTCACTAGTCAAGCAAAGAAAAAGACAGCTTTTTCAACCCCAGAGGGCTTATTTCAGTATACAGTGTTGCCATTTGGTTTACATGGGGCCCCGGCAACATTCCAGAGGATGATGGATAGAATTCTGAAACCCCATGTTCGTTATGCGGCAGCATATTTGGATGATGTTATAATTTATAGTACAGATTGGGAATCCCATCTTCCAAAAGTTCAAGCAGTACTTGATGCAATACGGTCCGCTGGGTTAACTGCCAATCCTGCAAAATGTACTGTTGGTTTACAGGAAGCTAAGTACTTGGGTTATACTATTGGTAGAGGATTAGTTAAACCTCAGACAACAAAAATAGAGGCCATACAGAACTGGCCACAGCCTCTAACTAAAAAACAAGTAAGAGCATTTATTGGGATAACTAGTTATTATAAAAGGTTTATCCCGAATTTCGCTACAATTGCGGCACCCTTGACGGATCTCACAAAAGCAAGGGCCCCAATTATGATAAAATGGTCCCCAGAAGCAGAACAAGCTTTTAAGCAGTTGAAAGATGCCCTTTGTGCCCATCCAGTTTTGGTAACCCCCAATTTCGCTAAAGATTTTATTGTACAGACAGATGCCTCTGATGTTGGTTTAGGAGCAGTTCTCTCGCAGGAGTGTCAGGGAGAAGAGCATCCTGTCCTTTTCCTAAGCAGAAAACTTATTTCACAGGAAAAGAACTATTCTATAGTGGAGAAAGAATGCCTTGCCATTAAGTGGGCTTTAGAGACCCTTAGGTACTATCTGTTGGGAAGAAAATTTAAATTAATAACAGATCATGCTCCTCTCACATGGATGAGTCAGAATAAGGAAACAAATTCAAGAGTTACTAGGTGGTTTCTTAGCTTGCAACCCTTCAATTTTACTGTTGAGCACAGGGCCAGTCTTTTGCAGGGCAATTCTGATGGTTTGTCTCGGGTACATTCATTGATGTCCATGGTCGCTCAACCCACTGGGTGTGAGCTGGGGGGGAGGATATGTGACAGAAAGCAAGGTCTGGTTATAAATGGAAGATATTTAAGACCAAGCATTGTACATGCTATTTCTCCTTTCAGTTAAAACCCCAGGGAGAAAGAGTGTGTATTTGATTATCCCAGACAGCTGTGAAGCTGTCCAGCAGCTAATCACAGGTGTGGCTAATTAGAAGTTGTGAGGGTTTAAATAGCAGCCTCACTTAGGCCTTGAGAGAGAGATATACAGCTACAGAAGCTGGTGTGTGTGTTTGTTACACTGTGTAAAAGACTTTTGTTCCTGTGAACTGTAAAAGGACATTATTTTTACAAAGCACTTGTGGAATGCTGTGAAGTGCTGGGACACATTTAAAAGCACTTAACTTTGCTGCAGAGGAAGGATTTCCCTCTTTTGAAAATTAACTGCCTGTTTGTTATTGCTGAGAAAAATAAAGCCTTTTAAACTACAGTGGATTGTCCTGTGCTGCATTTGTGCCCTAGAAGACCGTGGTTAAAAGTGTTCCTGTCACAATATATATATATATATATATATATATATATATATATATATATATATATATATATATATATATATATATATATATAGATATATAGATATATATAGATAGATATATATACACACACACATATTTATATATATATATATATATATATAAATATATATATATACACACATATATATATATATATATATATATATACACACATATATATATATATATATATACACACATATATATTTTTACAGACATATATACACATAAACAAATACATATGTAATATTAATAAGTAATAATACAATTTTTATTAAATATTAATATTTAATCCAAGTTAATAATAACTAAGTTCTTCATGAGCTTATCCCCCACAAAGGGGTTAAACACATAACTAATGTCCATCTCAGGAACCATAGAGAACTGCTAGTAACAAACGGGAAACAGCTGGTGAGACAATCAATACAAAAGTACCGGTACAGGCGCTAAAAGTCTCTGGTGAGTTCAATATTATAGCCGGTTAAACTGATTAAGATACATGGAAGTCTCAATATAATGTTCCCCTGATGGATATCCACTCCAGACGATTGTTACCGTCACTGATAATCTGTGTATAGTTGGATGCAGCCCACAGTGCAAGTGAGGATTTTTCAAGATCACTGAAGAAAGGTAAACGCTGAAAAGAAATAAAACAGAGGTGCAACCCGAATAAAACGGTAAGGGCTCACACAAATGGCAACTTACAGGAAATAAAATACAATTTTGCAATTGTGTTAAAAAATGGTCCCTCCGGTCATCATACCGATTTCCCCTCTACGCTAGCCGTCAAAACCGTATGCAGAAACAAGGGAAGATGACTCCTAGGTGTGGACCCCGGGAGGGACAAGTCGTCTATGCGTTTAGTCTGTATGCAATCAGGCTTTGTCAATGTTCATTGCTGTAGCTGCCCTAACCGGCTATTTAAAAGGGCCAATGCTGGAAACCAGAGTTATCACCATTAAAATCCACTGTCTTGTTACATCTGTTAAAAAATAAACTTAACCCTTTAGTTGTCACAAAGTACTGAAAAACAAATCATGTTAATTTTACGTGTGCCCACATGATGCAGTAGGGTTGTGCCTCTGTTTTACTACCCTTTCAATCACTGTCTGTGTTTAACACAGCAGCTGCTGCACCTGCAGCTCTGAGTGTGACTTTAATTATGTGTTTAACTCCTTTGCTGAAGTTAAATACATAGAGTTGGACTTTCAATAGGGCAAACAATACATTCTCTAACAAATTAGGTCATGTCATTTTTGCATTAAAGGGACAGTCTACACCAAAATGTTTATTGTTTAAGTAGATAGATAATGCCTTTAAAAGCCATTTCAAAGTTTTGGACAACCAACATTGTTATTTTAAAGGGCCAGTAAACCCACCAAATTTTATATAATTTGGCACGTAGAGCAGAATTATATAACATTAGCCTAGGGCCAGCTTTCTAAAGCAAAGTATTTCAGAGATATTAAGCTACACCCTAAGCGGGTCTGTTTTTTACCTATGCCAGAGACCAGAGCGGGAGCGAGATAAATTCAGTTTAATGGCGCAATCGGGGGCGCTGTGACTAGACAGTGTGCTTGATGCGCTTAGGTAAAAAACAGACCCGCTCTGTAAAATTAATTTTCATGGCTAAATATCTCTGAAATGCTTTGCTTTAGAAAGCTGGCACTAGGCTAATGTTATATAACATTATTTTGTGGGTTTACTGGCCCTTTAATATACTTTATAACCTTTAAACGTCTCATTTTTGTCCTGTTTCTGAGCCACTACAGGCCGCCTTTATCTAAGTGCATTTGTATAGCTTTTCACAGCAAGACACTGCTAGTTCATGTGTGTCATATAGGTAATATTGTACTCACCCCTATGGAGTTATTTATGAGTCAGCACTGATTGGCTTAAATGCAATTCTGTAAAAAGCACTGAGTTAAGGGGGCAGTCTGCAGAGGCTTAAATACAAAATTGATGTATCCCCTTATGAACAGAGATTCACATTAAAAAGAGTGCAAAACATAACAAAACGTTGTTCTTTCTCTATCTGCAGGATATGGACAGCAGAAGCAGCCTCCAGCATCCTGAGCTATATATCATTACCCAGAAAGATTCACACATTGGCTTAAGGGTGCTCTGGTATGTCCTTTATGGGTGCTACACATCACTGGTGATGTTCTTCATTCCTTTTGGAGCTTTTTATGACTCTGCTGGTCCTGGGGGCATTTTTGATTATCAGGTTTTTGTGTTTACCATGGGAATCATTTGTATTTTTGCTGTTCTCTCTGAGGTAAGACATAATTAGAGGTGGTATTATATATTGTATGTATTGTTTTTTTGTTTTTTAATTCAGTAGCCTCTAGGAAGGGCTGTAACGTATTAACCCCAATTCCAGCAGTCTCAATTTGTAGACATAAACATCATATAGCCGCAATAAGAAGAGCCCATGAATGACAAACCATTTGAATTAGATTACAATAAAACCACAAAAGAACTATTGAAACACATGGAAAACAAACAAAAATCTATAAGAAACAGGGATATCAAAGACTTTTCAAGTATGTTTTTGCTAAAGTATTACAAGCATACCTTTCAGCATTTCCCAGAGGCATTCCATGACTTAGAGATGATAGTGCACTTGTGGGTTGAGATCAGAGGGCAGAGCCCCTAGTTTGACATATATGGGGTTGCACATGCAATGGGCAGGGGCCAGGGCAGTCCTTTGGTTTTGCTCTGGAAACTGGAACATTTGTCCTGGGAAGGCAGCACACAAGCAAAATTCCTTCTCATGAACCAAACATTATATCAGGGTAGCGCTGCAGAGAGGTCTCTCTTTACCTCAATATAGGAATCCAAAATATAGAATGTCCACAGCACCTTTACTTTTATCATAAAATCCCTACTTTATTGGAACATATTAAAACATGGCGTTACAAAATTTTGCGTGATCCCACCCTTAATCATGCAATTTCATAAAATGTTATCTATTTTTTCACTCAACTTGTTTTCTCATTTTCATAAATACCTGTAATATTTTATACGCTCAGAGAGACAAGGATCTATAAACCCTGACACCAACAATACAACGATTCCCTTTACAGCCATGAAGACACACTTATTTGAATGATAGGACTCAGTCTTTTGGTTTTAATATGTTTTTGTTGTGAGGAAGTGATAAGGGCCTCTTAGGAGTGGCCAAAACCTCCAAAATAGCTGTATTGTAATAGGACTCATTTAAAAGAGGAGGGATGCTGCCGCCTAATATTATTTATCGCACCCTACTCCCCTGATTTTATTTCATATACCTATGGTTCTATCATGTGGTGCACTGTTGCCATGGTAAGAAACATTCCCTCTCCTTAAACCTCACTATTGTGCCGGGGATTACACTGAACTAGAACAAATTAAAGAGGAATGTAAACTTTCATTCAAAAGTGACTAAATAATAGCATTCCCCAATTAAAAATTCCCTTGTGAGTAGGGATGGGCGAATGTTTCTAAAAATTCGAAATTTAAAATGAATTTTGATACATTCGTTCGTTCGAATCGAATTTCAAATGTTTATATAACATTCTAACATTCTATTTTAGAATTTTTGATTTAGAAGTTTTCAATAAAATTCGAAAATATTCGTTCGAATAATAGAATGTTTATCTATGTATTCATTCAATTTTGAAATATAATATTCGAATTCGAATGTGACATTCGAATTCGAATGTGAAATTCAAATTTGAAATAGTATTTCTAGTCTACAACTGTGTTTAATAAATGTAATATTCGAATTTGAATGCTACATTTGAATTCGAATGTCACATTCAAATTTGAAATAGTATTTCTAGTCTAATACTGTGTTTTAAATGTGATATTCGATTCTAATGTGATATTCGATTCGAATGTGACATTCGAAATAGTATTTCAAGTCTAATACTGTGTTTTATAAATGTAATATTCAAATTCAAATGTGACATTCGATTCAAATGTGATATTCGATTCGAATGTGACATTCAAAATAGTGTTTCTAGTCTACAATTGTGTTTTATAAATGTAATATTCGAATTTGAATGTTATATTCAAATGTAACATTCAAATTTGAATGTGACATTCGAAAACTGTAAATAACATTCGAAAATCGAATTTTTAAGAATATTCTATTATGTAAATCGAATTTCTACAATAACATTCGTTCTAACATTCGAATTCGGATATACAGGGAGTGCAGAATTATTAGGAAAGTTGTATTTTTGAGGATTAATTTTATTATTGAACAACAACCATGTTCTCAATGAACCCAAAAAACTCATTAATATCAAAGCTGAATAGTTTTGGAAGTAGTTTTTAGTTTGTTTTTAGTTATAGCTATTTTAGGGGGATATCTGTGTGTGCAGGTGACTATTACTGTGCATAATTATTAGGCAACTTAACAAAAAACAAATATATACCCATTTCAATTATTTATTTTTACCAGTGAAACCAATATAACATCTCAACATTCACAAATATACATTTCTGACATTCAAAAACAAAACAAAAACAAATCAGTGACCAATATAGCCACCTTTCTTTGCAAGGACACTCAAAAGCCTGCCATCCATGGATTCTGTCAGTGTTTTGATCTGTTCACCGTCAACATTGCGTGCAGCAGCAACCACAGCCTCCCAGACACTGTTCAGAGAGGTGTACTGTTTTCCCTCCTTGTAAATCTCACATTTGATGATGGACCTCAGGTTCTCAATGGGGTTCAGATCAGGTGAACAAGGAGGCCATGTCATTAGATTTTCTTCTTTTATACCCTTTCTTGCCAGCCACGCTGTGGAGTACTTGGACGCGTGTGATGGAGCATTGTCCTGCATGAAAATCATGTTTTTCTTGAAGGATGCAGACTTCTTCCTGTACCACTGCTTGAAGAAGGTGTCTTCCAGAAACTGGCAGTAGGACTGGGAGTTGAGCTTGACTCCTTCCTCAACCCGAAAAGGCCCCACAAGCTCATCTTTGATGATACTAGCCCAAACCAGTACTCCACCTCCACCTTGCTGGCGTCTGAGTCGGACTGGAGCTCTCTGCCCTTTACCAATCCAGCCATGGGCCCATCCATCTGGCCCATCAAGACTCACTCTCATTTCATCAGTCCATAAAACCTTAGAAAAATCAGTCTTGAGATATTTCTTGGCCCAGTCTTGACGTTTCAGCTTGTGTGTCTTGTTCAGTGGTGGTTGTCTTTCAGCCTTTCTTACCTTGGCCATGTCTCTGAGTATTGCACACCTTGTGCTTTTGGGCACTCCAGTGATGTTGCAGCTCTGAAATATGGCCAAACTGGTGGCAAGTGGCATCTTGGCCGCTGCACGCTTGACTTTTCTCAGTTCATGGGCAGTTATTTTGCGCCTTGGTTTTTCCACACGCTTCTTGCGACCCTGTTGACTATTTTGAATGAAACGCTTGATTGTTCGATGATCATGCTTCAGAAGCTTTGCAATTTTAAGAGTGCTGCATCCCTCTGCAAGATATCTCACTATTTTTTACTTTTCTGAGCCTTTCAAGTCCTTCGTTTGACCCATTTTGCCAAAGGAAAGGAAGTTGCCTAATAATTATGCACACCTAATATAGGGTGTTGATGTCATTAGACCACACCCCTTCTCATTACAGACATGCACATCACCTAATATGCTTAATTGGTAGTAGGCTTTCGAGCCTATACAGCTTGGAGTAAGACAACATGCATAAAGAGGATGATGTGGTCAAAATACTCATTTGCCTAATAATTCTGCACTCCCTGTAAACACATTCGCCCATCCCTACTTGTGAGGCAGTAGTCCACTGTTTGTTACAATAATTTCCTGCAACAAAATGGTACAAGCTTTTCTGCGGAACAGAACAGAATTTGAGATTCACTGCGCTGAACTAGATACTAAAATAAAACCACAGATAAAAGGATCCCTCCTAAAAGATGGCAGAAAACAAATAGGACAATATGTGTAATAAAACACAAAGGTCTATTTCTGTGGCACTAAAAAACTAAATATATGTAGTATCTGGCTGCAAATAAAAATAAGTATAAATATAATTAAAAACGTACGTGCAAATAGTTACTTACACCATATATTGTAAGGAAGTTCTCGCTAGAAAACTCCTCTAAATAGTGCAGTCCTACGTTTGGTATACAGCAGTCCGGTTCGTGTTATGAAACTCCCGTAACTTCGGATCTCTCAGTCAATACTGCGACTATGATTAGGGTGAACAAACTACGGAAGCCCCAAAAGGGCAAAATTAGAGCAACGCATTTTGGCAGGGTGCCTTGCTCAAGCAAGCAAGCACATACATTTTTTAAATGTATCCAGTATGCGCAAAATTATTATTGCAAACAGCGGAAGATATACCAGACAGCTCTGTAATAACACAACCTGGTTAATAACAAATCTAAATGGTGAGCAGAATTAAATTAACCAATTAGAGTGAAGGTGGTGACCCATGCTCTAAACTTCCCACACCTGATTTTTTAATCATAGTAGACTACTTTGTATTCACCAATTTCTACCCAGGTCCACTGTCTCCTATTTAAACTCTTCTCAGCACCATCCTTCACACACCATATCCAAACCCTCTTCAAATCCTGTCTTTGTATCTACACAACGTCTCTCAAATTCATCCTTTCCTCACCAAGACACCACTGAAATATGAATTAAATCGCTTATCCTCTCTTACATTAATTATTTCAGCATTCTTCTCAGTGGCCATCCTAACTTCTATTTGTCCTCTTTCCAAGCAATCATGAATGCTGCTGCCAGAATAATTCACCTAACTCTGAAATCAGCATAATTTGTTCCTCTTTTCAATGTCTGCACTGGCTCCCTATACCCTACTGAATCAAATGCAGAATACTTACACTAACTTATTGAGCTAAAACAGTTTTCCACCTTTTTATATTTTCACAAATCTCCAGATATCCCCCTAACCATCTTCTTGGTGCTACCTATGACCTTTGTCTATCCTCCTCCATTACCACAACCTCTCTCTCGAAGACTTCTCTTGTGTTGCACCTACCTTGTGGAAACTTTTTCTTTGTTCTCTGACATTGTCTCCCACATTTCAAAGTTTCAAGCTCTCTTATTAAATCTGTCTATTCAGAAATGCCTCCCAAATGTTAGTCATCCCCAACCTATAACCATTCTGCTAGCTCAGTGGAACAACGCCTACACCTTTGTCCCACTCACCTAGATTGTAAATGCTATGGAGCAGGTACCTCTGTATCAGTTCTATTATTACATCTAATTATATTGTACTATATACCCCAATATACATACTATTGTGGTTCTTTATTATTTGTTTGCAATACCATACCCTAAGGATAAATCTGAAATAACTGATTTAAGAAAACCATATCTTAGTGTTATTTATTTCATAAGCTTGAATACTGGCCCAATTCCCTCAATGAGGTAAGACGTTGACTGCAAACTCTTGTGACTTTGTTTTAAATTGTTTGGAGGTTGGTATTTATTCATTAAACTCTCAACGAATTGGCTTATTTTAAAATAGAAATTAGTTTTTATACAAGTCACTCTGTCTTGTAATTTCAGCAAACTAGCAGAAATCCTCTGTATATTCCATACAATTAAAGGGACAGTTTTTTTTGTTGTTTTTTTGCTTGTGACTTGTGTTAGTGTCTATTAATAAGGCAGTGTTTAATTGTACAGAAATGTTAAATATCTCTTGCTTAGGTGTAAAACCTGTACTTTGTCCTATGGTTTCTAGGGAGACCAAATAGTAAAATCTGTAACCTAGGTTTTCAAAGTGCTGCAAATTTCTTAAACCAGTTATTGTATTGCAGCATATGCAGTTTACAGAATTAGCTTTTGATCTCTCTAGCAAATGTGTGACAAAGCACAGTTTTTACAATAATGAAAGTGGTGTTAAATATCCTTTTAAGACCTAGATGCACTTTCTGTTGGCTTCACATTTAAAATTAGATATGTGCAATTTGTTTCGGATTGATTCGGAAATTCGCAAAATTCGGAAAATTCGGAGATTCGTATCGAACCGAATTTCCGAATTAAAATACTGCCGAATTTACCGAATAAGTCCGAATTAGTTTGGATTTATTCGGTAAATTCGGATGGCCATGGATTACACTAGTATTGTACAGTATATTAGGTTATATCACTCTGCTATGGGTTACACCTAATATACAGTACATAATACTAGTCTAATCCCACCTAACACTTACCGAAATTCCGAATTTCCGAACTGAACCAAACCGAACCGAATCCAGCCGAATTTAATCGAATCCGAATGAATCCGAAACGAATCCGAACCGAATCGATTCAAAATTTTCCGAATTCGAATCGATCTGAACCGAAATTCGAAAAATACCGAACCAAATTTTTTCGCCATGCACATATCTATTTAAAATAAACTTAAATAATCTTAACTTTTTTTTCCATTCAAAAATATTGTTAGCATGTTTAAATAGTTTCCTATTATATGTATGATATAATTTTTATAAATTATATATTGTGAAAAGCTTGTAAAGTAATTTTTTTTAATATAGGCTTATTCAATTATGTGGTACCTGTTTAGTTACAGTTAAATGTCATTATTCACTCTATGCTAAACTTTCCAACCAGATTTATGACAGTTAAAAGCAAAACTTGATGAAAGTTGTTATTTTTTTAAACAAACACACTTACTTCAATGGATTTAATTTTACAGTATTTACAATATATATACGTTTTCTAAATTGCCAGTTAAAATGTTTACTTTAAATTATTTTTAGGCTTAATTTTTTTTAAATTAGTTTTCTTCATATACTATAGAAATGGGACTTAAATAAATTGTGTGCCTAGTATCTGAGGGCCTGATAATCTAAAGCTGTTATCAGTGCTTAGTGGTCCCTTAAAGTATTTAAAAAAAAAAAGAAACTAATTTTATCTTAAGCAGATACCTACATAACAATATATAATTCTCAACAAAAAAAACCTCCCACGATTTTCTGTGATTTCTCTCTATGCTGCCAAGCTTTTTTTTCATCAGCCCTTAATATTGGATGTCATCTCCTCTTGCAAATCTAGTGCCTGCCCTTTAGCCAGAAATGTATCTAAGCCATTTTTAAAATGATCTAAGGTATTGGCATTCACTGCCTCCTTGGGCAATGAGTTCTACAATTTGATTTTGCAGTGTAAAAACATTTAAGTTGCTGGACTTAATTGTGACCTCTTCTCACAAGCAATACACAGCTCTTCCACAAATCTAATGCTTGCTTTAAACTGAGCATGACAATGACAATAGTCTATCTCACAAAGGTTGTTTTTTTCAACAGGTTGTCATGCAGTATTCCACTTGGACGGTATTTTCATTCCTGGCTATTGGACTGTCACTGATGTTTTACTTTCTGATTACATATTTAACTCAGATGCCAGCTGCATTTTTTACAAGCCAATCAAATTTTGGATTTATGGGTATTATTCAAATATCAAATTTACTATGTTTTTATTTTTAAAGATATAGTTGATGAGGCAAATTACATGTTCGTATCAAGTATCTCAAAATAATTATTTATTTCAGGAGCTAGTTACTGATGGGATATACATTCCTACCAGGAGGGGGCAAAGTTTCCAAAACCTCAAATGCCTATAAATACACCTCCCACCTCACTCATACCTCAGTTTTTACAAACATTGCCTCCTTAGGAGGTGGTGAAGCATGATGTGTTTAATTTCTTCTGTGAAAGGCGCTTCTAAGCATATTGAAGCTCAGTTCCTCTCTAAGTGCAGTGTTTGTCTGAGGGATGTGAAGGGAGTATTGCCTGATGATACTATGTTTTCGCCTATGGGAAAGCTTTTCATAAGGCTCTCTGTAACTCGGTTGCAGGGATTCATCTGCTGCCTTCCTTTATAGATCCACAATATACTCTTGTACCATTACCTCTGCTGATATGTTTCAGTACTGGTTTGGCTGTCTGCTATATGTGGATGGGTGTCTTAAAGGCAAGTACTGTATATACTTTATTATATAAGACACTCTCAGCTATGGATTGGGCACTTTTTAAGTAAAGTTGCTATATATTGTTTGTATACATGCCTTGAGTCAGTAATTCAGTGCTCTTTTTTAGCGACTTTATTTTGGTGGCTAAATATTTGTCAAGGTTGGTAGAATCTGTGAAACATCAAGGTTTTTTTTTGGAGCTAGTAATTTATTTTGAAATTGTGATGCTACGTATTATGTTAGTCTCATGGAATGTTGATGATCACATTTTTATGCAGTATAATAGTAGTATCCATTAGGCTTTATTTAGGTACATTTCGTTTTTATGTATATACAAACTAAATTCTTACCTTTTTTTCTTCATTTGGCCTTTCAACAAGAGCAAACGTGCATGTGATGATGCTATTTATGACGTTATAATTTCGCACGTTTATTTGGCACCAAAATTTCTCGCCAAATTTGCCGTTATGAGCTCCGCCCCCCAGCTCATTCAGTGCTCTCAGAAAATGTTTAGAGTTTTCATGCAGCATTATTTTATTTTTATTTGTTATAAATATTTGCTCTGTTTCCATTCTCTAAAACCTCTTATATATATCATATACTGTATAGGAGCATAGATATAAATTTGCAGAATTAATTTATTTTTTCAAATTTAGCTTTTTTGCCTCTGATGTTACCATAGGATTGGAGCTGCCTGAACACGTATCTACCAAAGCTAAGTGTGTTTGTGGTAAAAAAGCTGATCTAAATACTTCAGCTCAATTATGTGGCCTTTGTTTTGACAATTTGTTAAATTCTGATAATATATCTGAGTACAAATGCACCCACTGTTATTCCATCTTGGTCTAATGTACATAGCATTCCTGCAGAAATGAAAGATTGTATTGCTGCAGCTATAGAGTTTTTCAACATTTTCCAAGACCTAGTGAATTAAGTTCTGACCTTCAGCATACTCATGTATCCTCTACTGATGGGGTTTCCTCTGATTCAGAGGACGCCACATCAGAGACTGATATAGACAAATCTTTTTTATTTAAGATAGAATATATTCGTTCTTTCTTAAATACATTTTTGTTTACCTTGGGTATTGAAGATTCTAAACCTCCTGATAATAAAGCTAGTAAGCGTCTAAATTCTGTATTTAAGACTACTGTAATTACTCCTGAAGTATTTCCTATTCCTGACGCTATCTCTAATGTGATTGCTAAAGAATCTTCTAAGCCTGGTACCTCTTTTAACCCTTCTTCTAGGTTTAAGAAATTGTATCCTTTACCTCTAGCCAATTTAGAACTTTGGGAAACCGTTCCTAAAGTTGATGGGGCAATTTCCACTCTTGCCAAAATGTACTACTATTCCTATGGAAGACAGTACTTCTTTTAAGAATCCTTTAGATAGGAAGCTTGAATCTTATCTAAGAAGGGCATATTTACATACTGGCTACATTCTTAGACCTGTTATATCTATGGGTGACATTGCTGCTACTTCTACTTTTTGGTTGGACAGTTTAGCACAGCAGTTGTCTTCAGATTCTGAATTACCTAACATTATTGTTTTACTTCAACGTGCAAATCATTTTATTTGTGATGCTATATTTGATGTTATGAAGCTCAATGTCAAATCCATGTCTTTAGCCATTCTAACTAGAATAGCTTTATGGCTTAAATCTTGGAATGCTGACATGGAGGTTGATTTACTATGCCCCGAATGGGGCCAACTCACCCTGTTTCCATGCAATCCTTTAGGCTTGCCATAAACGGAAGTTAAGAAGCAGCGGTCTTAAGACCGCTGCTCCTTAAATCGATCCGCCACCTCTGAGCGGCGTACATCCATCAACCCGATCAAATATGATTGGGTTCATTGAAACCCCCTGCTAGCGGTTGATTGGCCGTGAATCTGCAGGGGGTGGCATTGCACAAGCAGTTCACTAGAACTGCTTGTGCAATGCTGAATGCCGACAGCGTATGCTGTCCGCATTCAGCCATGTCTGGTGGACATGATACGCTGCAGCATATCATGGCTGCTAGACTTTGTTAAATTGGCCCATGGTGTCTAAAATTAGATTATTATCTCTTTTCAAGGTAAAAAATCTTTTTGGTTCACAATTGGATTCTATTATTTCCACTGTTACTGGGGGTAAGGGAGTTTTTCTGCCCCAAGACAAGAAATCTAAGGGTAAATTTAAAGCTCCCAATCATTATCGTTCCTTTCGTCAGAATAGAGAACAGAAAACCACTCCTTCCCCTAAGGCCTCTGGCTCTAATTGGAGACCATCTCCGAATTGGAATAAATTCAAGCCTTATAAGAAACCAAATCCTGCCCCTAAACCTACATGAAGGTGCAACTCTCAGGCCTGTTCTTCTGTTAGGGGGCAAACGAAAGCTATTTCAAAGAGTTTGGACAGACTCTGTCCAAAATCAGTGGATTTAGAAAATAATTTCTCTGGGGCATTAGATAGGATTCAGAATATGACCTCCCTTGGGAAGATTCTTTCTTACCCATATACCAAAAAACCCAGTAAAAGCTCAAGCCTTTCTAAAATGTGTTTCAGATCTAAAATTTTCAGCGGTAATTGTCCCAGTTCCACAGCAGGAACAAGAATTGGGTTTTTATTCAAATCTATTCATCGTACTAAAGAAGGAAAACAATTTTGAATCTGAAAACTTTAAATCATTTTGTAAGAGTCCCAACTTTCAAGATGGTGACTATAAGGACTATTCTGCCTTTTGTTCAGCAAGGTCACTTCATGCTCACAATAGACTTACAGGACGCTTACCTTCACATTTTGATTCATCCAGATCACTTTGATTTCTGAGATTCTCTTTTCTAAACAAGCATTACAAATTTGTCGCTCTTCTGTTTTGGCCTTGCAACAGCACCAAGAATATTCTCAAAAGTTCTAGGTACCCTTCTATCTGTAATTGGAGATCAGGGTATAGCAGAGTTTCCTTATTTGGACAATATCTTGGTACTAGCTCAATCTTTTCATTTAGCAGAATCTCACACAAAACATCTTCTGTTGTTTCTTCAAAGACATGGACTTGGAGGATCAATTTACCAAATAGTTTCTTGATTCCTCAGACAAAGGTCACCTTTTTAGCTTTACAGATAGATTCAGTGTCCACAACTCTATCCCTCACAGAAAAGAGACGTTTGAGATTGGCTTGTCTAAACCTTCATTCTCTATCATTCAGTGGCTATGTGCATAGAAGTTTTAGGTCTCATGATTGCAGTATCGGACGCAATCCCTTTTGCTTGTTTTCATAGGAGACCTCTGCAGCTTTGCATGTTGCACCTATGGTGCAGGGATTATATTCAGATACCACAACTGATATACTTAAATCCCAACACTCAACTCTCTATGATTTGGTGTTTAAACCATCACCTTATTGTTCAAGGGGCCTCCTTTGTTCATCCTACCTGAACTGTGATCACAACAGATGCAAGTCTCATAGGTTGGAGAGCTGTTTGGGGGTCTCTAACAGCACAAGGAGTTTGGAATCCTCGAGAGGCGAGGTTACCAATCAATAACTCTGTACTATTTTCAGAGCTCTTCAGGCTTGACCTCTATTATTCGGTTTTAAACAGACAATGTCACAACAGTGGCATATATCAATCAACAAGGGGGGACTTGCAGTCCCCTAGCAATGAAAGAAGAATCTATAATACTTTCTTGGGCAGAATTCAACTCTTGTCTAATCACTGTGATTCATATACCAGGTGTAGACAATTAGGAAGCAGATTATCTCAGCAATCAGAATCTACTACATCCAAGGAGTGGTCTCTCCATCCAGATGTGTTCTATCAGATTGTGCAGATGTAGGATCTTCCAGACATAGATATGATGGCCTCTTATCTAAACAAGAAACTTCCCATATATCTCTCCAGGGATCCTCAGGCGGAATCGATGGATGTTCTAGCAGTTCCATGGTTTTACCAAACTGCTTACATTGTTCCACCTCTGGTTCTTCTTCCAAGAGTGATCTCAAAGATCATAATGTAACATTCTTATGTGTTTCTGATAGCACCAGCATGGCCTTACAGGTTCTGGTATGCAGACCTTGTCCGAATGTCCAGTTCCCAACCTTGGTCACTTCTTCTAAGACCAGTCCGTATGTCTCAAGGCCCTTTTTTTTCATCCGGATCTCAAATCTCTAAATTTGAAGGCATGGAAATTGAACGCTTAGGCCTCTAGTTATCAAGCCGTCAACCGCAAATACGCTGGAATTCCGCAGCGTATTTGTGGCGAGGCTGATTCGCCTTAGTTATCAACCCCTACTGCCCGGCAAAAGTAGAATATAGTGACATAAGCTTCGATCCGCCGGACTCAGTCCGACACAGATCGATGGTTACGTCACTATAGATGTTCCGAACGCAAGTTCGGCACAATCTGACTACTTTTGGTAGTTATCAAACTACTACCAGGTACGCTCGCAACTATTCCGGGCCAGCGTACCTGGATTTCAATCCGCCGCCCTGGAGGCAGTGGTTCCCATAGGAATCAATGGGAGTCTGACCATAGCGAAAGCTCATGTTCGCTGCTGCCCGATATCCCGTTGATTCCTATGGGAAACATCTATACCCTAACATGTACCCCGAGTCTAAACACCCCTAATCTGCCCCCCTACACCGCCGCACTAAATAAATTTATTACCCCCTAAACCTCCACTCCTGGACCCCGCCGCCACCTACATTATACATATTAACCTCTAATCTGCCGCCCCCTATACCGCCGCCACCTACATAAACTTATTAACCCCTATCCTGCAGAACCCGGACCCGCCGCAACTAAATAGTTTAACCCCTAAACCGCCGCTCCCAGACCCCGCCGCCACCTATATTACAGTTATTAACCCCTATCCTGCCCCCCACTACACCGCCGCAACCTACATTAAACTCATTAACCCCTAAACCTCAGCTCCCGGACCCCACCGCCACCTATATTAAACTTATTAACCCCTAAACCTAAGTATAACCCTAACCCTAACACCCCACCTAACTTTAATATTATTTTAATAAATCTAAATATAAAATACTATTATTAACAAAATTATTCCTATTCAAAAATAAATACTTACCTGTAAAATAAACCCTTAGATAGCTACAATCTAACTAATAATTACATTGTAGCTATTTTAGGATTTATTTTTATTTTACAGGCAACTTTGTATTTATTTTAAATAGGTACAATAGCTATTAAATAGTTAATAACTATTTAAAAGCTACCTAGTTAAAATAATTACAAATTACCTGTAAAATAAATCCTAACCTAAGTTACAATTAAACCTAACACTACACTACCATTAAATAAATTAAATCAATTACCTACAATTACCTAAAATTAACTTAAATAAACTAAACTATAGTACAAACCCCCCACTAAATTACAGAAAATAAAAAAGAATTACAAGAAGTTTAAACTAATTACACCTAATCTAAGCCCCCTAATAAAATAATAAATTCCCCCAAAATAAAAAAATGTCCTACCCTATTCTAAATTACTAAGTAACCAGCTCTTTTACCAGCCCTTAAAAGGGCTATTTGCGGGGCATTGCCCCAAAGTAATCAGCTCTTTTACCTGAAAAAAAATACAACCCCCCCCCCCCAACAATAGGGGTAGGGCATTTTTTTTATTTTGGGGAGATTTATTATTTTATTAGAAGGCTTAGATTAGGTGTAATTAGTTTAAACTTCTTGTAATTCCTTTTTATTTTCTGTAATTTAGTGTTTTTTACTTTTTTTGTACTATAGTTTATTTTATTTTATTTAATTTTAGGTAATTGTAGGTAATTGATTTAATTTATTTAATGATAGTGTAGTGTTAGGTTTAATTGTAACTTAGGTTAGGATTTATTTTACAGGTAATTTTGTAATTATTTTAACTAGGTAGCTATTAAATAGTTATTAACTATTTAATAGCTATTGTACCTAGTTAAAATAAATACAAAGTTGCCTGTAAAATAAATATAAATCCTAAAATAGCTACAATGTAATATTAGTTATATTGTATCTATCTTACAGGCAAGTATTTAGTTTTAAATAGGAATAATTTAGTTAATAATAGTATGTTTTATTTAGATTTATTAAAATAATATTTAAGTTAGGGGGTGTTAGTGTTAGACTTAGGTTTAGGGGTTAATAAGTTTAATATAGGTGGCGGCGGGGTCCGGGAGCGGAGGTTTAGGGGTTAATGAGTGTAATGTAGGTTGCGGCGGTGTAGTGGGGGCAGGATAGGGGTTAATAACTTTAATATAGGTGGCGGTGGGCTCCGGGCGGCGGTTTAGGGGTTAAAAAATTATTTATTTGCGGCGGGGTCCGGGATCCACAGGATAGGGATTAATAACTTGAATATAGGTGGCGGCGGTGTAGTGGGGGCAGGATAGGGGTTAATAGGTATGATGTAGGTTGCGGCGGGTCCGGGAGCGGCGGTTTAGGGGTTAATACATTTATTATAGTTACGGCGGGGTACAGGAGCGGCGGTTTAGGGGGTAATAACTTTATTTAGGTGCGGGCGCTCCAGGAGTGGCGGTTTAGGGGGTAAAACAGTATATTTTAGTGTGGGTGCTTAGTGACAGGCTATCAAAAAAGCTGCGAAGAAGCCCATGAGCAGCGAGATTGATGACTGTTAGTTAACAACAGTTTGCTGCTCATCGCTCCGTACTTGGTGCGTGGCTTCTTGACAGCTTTTTTGATAACTTTGGCGAACGTATTCAGGTCCGCGGTGGCGATGGTAGGCGAGCTTAGGCGAGCGTATTGGGCCGGCGAATGCAGCTAAGTAGACGGCTTCATGCATAGAGGCCTTAGTCCTTAGTCATAGAGATTTCTCTGACTCTGTGATTAACATTATGATACAGGCTCATAAGCCTGTTTCAAGGAAAATATATCACAAGGTTTGGAAAACCTATATTTCATGGTGTTCCACTCATGATTATTCTTGGCATTCTTTTAGAATTCCTAGGATTCTACAGTTTCTTCAGGATGGTTTAGATAAAGCTTTGTCTGTCAATACTTTGAAAGGACAAATCTCTCTGCTCTTTCTGTTTTATTTCACATAAAGATTGCTACTCTTCCTGATAGTCACTGTTTCTTACAGGCTTTGACTCATATTAAACCTTTTATTAAAGCTATCTCTCCTCCTTGGAGTCTAAATTTGCTATTAAAGACTTTGCATGCTCCTCCTTTTGAGCCTATGCATTCTTTGTTCATTAAACTACTTTCTTGGAAAGTGTTATTTCTCTTTGCTTTCTCTTCTGCTAGAAGAGATTCTGAATTGTCTTCCCTCTCTTGCGAGTCTCCTTATCTGATTTTCCATCAAGAAAAAGCTGTTTTGCGAACTTCGTTTACATTTTTGCATAAATTTGTGAATTCTAACAGCATTAATAGAGAAATTATTGTTCCTTCCTTGTGTCCTAATCCTAAGAATGCTCTTGAAAGGGCTTTACATTCTTTGGAGGTGGTAAGAGTTTTGAAATATTATGTTGAGGCTCCTTAAGATTTCAGATAGACTTCTAGTCTGTTATTTTTTCTTGTTCCAGAAAAAGTCAGAAAGCCTCTTCCATTTCTTTGGCATCTTGGTTGAAACTTCTGATTCATAAAGCTTATTTGGCGGCGGGGCAGTCTCCACCTAAGAGAATTACAGCTCATTCTACAAGATCAGTTGCCACATCTTGGGCTTTCAAGAATGAAGCTTCAGTTGATCAAAACAGCCACTTGGTCTTCTTTGCATACATTTACTAAATTTTACCATTTTGATGTTTTTGCTTCTTCAGAAGCAGCTTTTGGTAGAAAGGTTCTTCAGGCAGCTGTCTCGGTTTGATTCTAATGCCTATGATTTAAGTTTTTTGAATTTTTAAGAAAACTTAATTATTTTTTCGGATTTAATTTTATTTTATCCCTCCCTCTATAGTTACTCGTGGACTTCCACATCAACTGGCTTGTGGACTCTCACCACCTATATGAAAGAAAACATAATTTATTTAAGAAGAATACCTGATAAATTAGTTTCTTTCATGGTGGTGAGAGTCCATGAGACCCACCCATTTTTTTGGGTTGTGATTTTTTTTTTGTATAAAGCACATTATTTATCCTGTTCCTTTTTTTATGCTTTTACTCCTTATAGACCTCACTAAATTTGCTATACGTTAAACTGAGGTATGAGTGAGGTGGGAAGTGTATTTATAGGCAATTGAGGTTTGGAAAACTTTGCCCCCTTCTGGTAGGAATGTATATCCCATCAGTAACAAGTTCGTAGACTCTAACTACCATGAAAGAAATTAATTTATCAGGTAAGTTCTTACATAAATACATTTTTTCTATTTATTAAACGTTACTCTTATGGCTAGATTTAGAGTTTTGTCGGTAACGACCCGCGTAGCTAACGCTGGCTTTTTTCTGGCCGCACCTTTTAAATAACTCTGGTATTGAGAGTCCACAGAATGGCTGCGTTAGGCTCCAAAAAAGGAGCGTAGAGCATATTTAACGCAACTTCAACTCTCGATACCAGAGTTGCTTACGGAAGCCCAGCCTCAAAAACGTGCTCGTGCACGATTCCCCCATAGAAAACAATGGGGCTGTTTGAGCTGAAAAAAACCTAACGCCTGCAAAAAAGCCGCGTTCAGCTCCTAACGCAGCCCCATTGTTTGCTATGGGAAACACTTCCTACGTCTGCACCTAACACTCTAACATGTACCCCGAGTCTAAACACCCCTAACCTTACACTTATTAACCCCTATTCTGCCGCCCCCGCTATCGCTGACCCCTGCATATTATTATTAACCCCTAATCTGCCGCTCCGTAAACCGCCGCTACTTACATTATCCCTATGTACCCCTAATCTGCTGCCCTAACACCGCCGACCCCTATATTATATTTATTAACCCCTAATCTGCCCCCACAACGTCGCCTCCACCTGCCTACACTTATTAACCCCTAATCTGCTGACGGACCGCACCGCTATTATAATAAAGTTATTAACCCCTAATCCGCCTCACTAACCCTATAATAAATAGTATTAATCTGCCCTCCCTAACATCGCCGACACCTAACTTCAAACATTAACCCCTAATCTGCTGACTGGAGCTCACCGCTATTCTAATAAATGTATTAACCCCTAAAGCTAAGTCTAACCCTAACACTAACACCCCCTAACTTAAATATAATTTAAATCTAACGAAATTAATTAACTCTTATTAAATAATTATTCCTATTTAAAGCTAAATACTTACCTGTAAAATAAATCCTAATATAGCTACAATATAAATTATAATTATATTAGCTATTTTAGGATTAATATTTATTTTACAGGTAACTTTGTATTTATTTTAACCAGGTACAATAGCTATTAAATAGTTAAGAACTATTTAATAGCTAAAATAGTTAAAATAATTACAAAATTACCTGTAAAATAAATCCTAACCTAAGTTACAATTAAACCTAACACTACACTATCAATAAATTCATTAAATAAAATACCTACAATTACCTACAATTAAACCTAACACTACACTATCAATAAATTAATTAAATACAATACCTACAAATAACTACAATGAAATAAACTAACTAAAGTACAAAAAATAAAAAAGAACTAAGTTACAAAAAATAAAAAAATATTTACAAACATAAGAAAAATATTACAATTTTAAACTAATTACACCTACTCTAAGCCCCCTAATAAAATAACAAAGCCCCCCAAAATAAAAAATGCCCTACCCTATTCTAAATTACTAAAGTTCAAAGCTCTTTTACCTTACCAGCCCTGAACAGGGCCCTTTGCGGGGCATGCCCCAAGAAATTCAGCTCTTTTTCCTGTAAAAAAACACATACAATACCCCCCCCAACATTACAACCCACCACCCACATACCCCTAATCTAACCCAAACCCCCCTTAAATAAACCTAACACTAAGCCCCTGAAGATCTTCCTACCTTGTCTTCACCTCACCGGGTATCACACGATCCGTCCTGGCTCCGATATCTTCATCCAACCCAAGCGGGGGCTAGACATCATCATCCGACGGCTGAAGAAGTCCAGAAGAGGCTCCAAAGTCTTCATCCTATCCGGGAAGAAGAGTAGATCCGGACCGGCAACCATCTTCTTCCAAGCGGCATCTTCTATCTTCATCCGATGAGGACCGGCTCCATCTGAAGACCTCCACCGCGGACCCATCCTCTTCCGACGACGACTTCCCGACGAATGACGGTTCCTTTAAGGGACGTCATCCAAGATGGCGTCCCTCGAATTCCGATTGGCTGATAGATTCTATCAGCCAATCGGAATTAAGGTAGGAAAATTCTGATTGGCTGATGGAATCAGCCAATCAGAATCAAGTTCAATCCGATTGGCTGATCAATCAGCCAATCAGATTGAGCTCGCATTCTATTGGCTGTTCCGATCAGCCAATAGAATGCGAGCTCAATCTGATTGGGCTTAGATGAAGATCTGCTTGGGCTTAGATGAAGATATCGGAGCCAGGACGGATCGGTGATACCCGGTGAGGTGAAGACAAGGTAGGAAGATCTTCAGGGGCTTAGTGTTAGGTTTATTTAAGGGGGGTTTGGGTTAGATTAGGGGTATGTGGGTGGTGGGTTGTAATGTTGGGGGGGTATTGTATGTGTTTTTTTACAGGAAAAGAGCTGAATTTCTTGGGGCATGCCCCGCAAAGGGCCCTGTTCAGGGCTGGTAAGGTAAAAGAGCTTTGAACTTTTGTAATTTAGAATAGGGTAGGGCATTTTTTATTTTGGGGGGCTTTGTTATTTTATTAGGGGGCTTAGAGTAGGTGTAATTAGTTTAAAATTTTGTAATATTTTTCTTATGTTTGTAAATATTTTTTTATTTTTTGTAACTTAGTTCTTTTTTATTTTTTGTACTTTAGTTAGTTTATTTCATTGTATTTATTTGTAGATATTGTATTTAATTAATTTATTGATAGTGTAGTGTTAGGTTTAATTGTAGGTAATTGTAGGTATTTTATTTAATTTATTTATTGATAGTGTAGTGTTAGGTTTAATTGTAACTTAGGTTAGGATTTATTTTACAGGTAATTTTGTAATTATTTTAACTAGGTAGCTATTAATAGTTCTTAACTATTTAATAGCTATTGTACCTGGTTAAAATAAATACAAAGTTACCTGTAAAATAAATATAAATCCTAAAATAGCTATAATATAATTATAATTTATATTGTAGCTATATTAGGGTTTATTTTACAGGTAAGTATTTAGTTTAAATAGGAATAATTTTAATAAGAGTTAATTTATTTCGTTAGATTTAAATTATATTTAACATAGGGGGTGTTAGTGTTAGGGTTAGACTTAGCTTTAGGGGTTAATACATTTATTAGAATAGCGGCGAGATTTGCTCGGCAGATTAGGGGTTAATGTTTGAAGTTAGGTGTCGGCGATGTTAGGGAGGGCAGATTAGGGGTTAATACTATTTATTATAGGGTTATTGAGGCGGGAGTGAGGCGGATTAGGGGTTAATAACTTTATTATAGTAGCGGTGAGATCCGCTCGGCAGATTAGGGGTTAATAAGTGTAGGCAGGTGGAGGCGACGTTGAGGGGGCAGATTAGGGGTTAATAAATATAATATAGGGGTCGGCGTGTTAGGGCAGCAGATTAGGGGTACATAGCTATAATGTAGGTGGCAGCTCTTTGCGGTCGGCAGATTAGGGGTTAATTATTGTAGGTAGCTGGCTGCGACGTTGTGGGGGGCAGGTTAGGGGTTAATAAATATAATATAGGGGTCGGCGGTGTTAGGGGCAGCAGATTAGGGGTACATAAGTATAACGTAGTTGGCGGTCGGCAGATTAGGGGTTAAAAAAAATTTAATCGAGTGGCGGCGATGTGGGGGGACCTCGGTTTAGGGGTACATAGGTAGTTTATGGGTGTTAGTGTACTTTAGAGCACAGTAGTTAAGAGCTTTATAAACCGGCGTTAGCCCAGAAAGCTCTTAACTACTGACTTTTTTCTGCGGCTGGAGTTTTGTCGTTAGATTCTAACGCTCACTTCAGAAACGACTCTAAATACCGGAGTTAGAAAGATCCCATTGAAAAGATAGGATACGCAATTGACGTAAGGGGATCTGCGGTATGGAAAAGTCGCGGCTGAAAAGTGAGCGTTAGACCCTTTCCTGACTGACTCCAAATACCGGCGGTAGCCTAAAACCAGCGTTAGGAGCCTCTAACGCTGGTTTTCACGGCTACCGCCAAACTCCAAATCTAGGCCTTAGTTTCTAAGTCAAGTGTACTATGAAACTGACAACACCTCTCAATAGAATGACTGACCTTTATGGCTCAATCAATCAAATGCAACTTTGAGATGTATATAGGATTTTCAGGTGTACAGTATTCAACTGGACAGTCAAGTATTTTAGCAGGCTGTCTAGCAAAATCGTCACAAAAATACTGGTCATTTAAATGTCCATTTTTTTTAAAGTCTTAAGAAGTAAGGGACATGGGTGGTCAAGTGACTACTGTTTACATGTATGTCTGGCAACCAAAAAGGTACAATTATTGATTTGCATGTTATAGACAGCCTAAGGGTAAACCGGCTGCCTGGTTCTGAAAAATATAAATGGTGGGATTAAGAGTTGGAGTGTTTGGGAGGTCACCTAACAAATTCTACAGTATTTTTGTGGAGTACAGTTGACAGCCCTATATGTCTGCCCTATATGATCTTCCATTTTATAAGATAAAGATTAGAGAACAGCTTAGACTGACCTTCCAATATACTCATTTAGTAACAGATTATTTTTTTTCACATACTTCATGAATGAAATTGTATTGATAGGAGCATTTTGAAAAACATACATTTACATACTTTATATGTCTATTTTTTATTTTATTTTGTTAATTTATTAAGCAGCACTCCATGCAGTAGACTGTTAATTAATCACTGAAGAAACCACTGTAAAGGGGAATGCAAGTCAGAATACAACTTTCATTATTCAGCATACAATCAAAAAGCTCCAATTTACCTCTGTGATCAAATTTACTTGCTCCTATTGGTATCAGTTATTGAAGCAAACTCCTTTTCATGAGAGCATACACTGCCGCCATATGTGCTTAATACACATGCACACTCCCGAGCCATACCTTAGTATGTTTTCTTGCATCTGTGGTTTTCCGAGAGCACAGATACTGTAGATGAGTCTCATTGTAGAAGGAAAAAACAGTGCACTTGCTTTTCATGAGTAGCATTTATAAAAACCCAAAATGTTTCTTTCAGGATTCAGATAGAGCATGCATTTGTAAACAACTATACAATTTACTTCTATTAGCATCTTTGCTTCATTCTCTTGGTATCCTTTCTTGAAGGAGCAGCAATGCACTACTGTGAGCTAGCTGAACACATCAATAAACCAATCACAAGAAACATATAAGTGTAGACACCAATCAGCAGCTAGCTCCCAGCTGCTGAGCTTACCTATGTATGCTTTTCAACAAAGGATACCAAGAGAACTAAGCAACTTAGATAAACAAAGTAAATTAGACAGTTGTTTTAAATTGCATGTTCTATCTGAATCATAAAAGTAAATAGTTGGGTTTTATGTCCCTTTAACCATAGCAGCAACACTCCACCCACACTGGAAACCAACAGACAATGCTACTAAAATGCAGTGTAAGTGGGATGCCTTTTTAGATTAGGCCAATCTCTGGATCCTTTGCACACTGAATGTTATTCCCCAGTAGGGTTGCCACCTGTCCCTTAAAATACAGAACACTTATAAGTTACACATGCTGCAGGGTGTACAGGGAGGAGTATGAATAGTGCTGTCCAGAAATACAATACATGTTCCTCCCTGCACACCCTGCAGCATGTGTAACTCATAAGTGTCCAGGAAAACATGGCTGAGGTGGCAACCCTATTCCCCAGTCATATCCCTTATTAAATATCTGCATCTTGTCTTGATCCACATGTGGGTCAAGAGAACAAACTTCATGTTCTCGTGCTTCTCCTGTCAGTATTATTTGCATTCTTAAATGGGTAAGGGGAGGTGGCTATAGACAAACCCCTGTGCATTGTGGGTATTAACCGTTACTTGCTGCATTTATAAGCATTGTCTGCCAAATTACATGCAGTTTGTGTGCATGTGCGCTACACTTGGGGGCAATAGGTAATGCAATGGGAAGGACAGTCCCATAGTTCTTGTCTGTCTGTTTTATTGTACAGTGAAGTATACTGATATGTCTGCTTACTAATTGCTTCTGAGCAATAATCCTTATAATATTTTTAGATTAATTATAGAAAAAGACTATGCCAAAGCAAGTTCTGTATTCATTTTGTATTCTTGTCACAGATGTCATGGTCAGCTCTCTCAGAAGTGGATATATCTGGCTGATTATCCTGATTAGTGTGATCGTCAGCATCATGCCTTCAATATTCTATCACTCCTGGTCCAGACTCACGGCCCCTGCTCTGGCTAAATCTGTAAGTAACACACATTGTACACTTTGAACAAGATTTGCTGCTATAACCACCCTTGCTATTAGATTAGCAGAATAAATGGTGCCATATTGGTGCATTCACAGGGCTGACACATTGAGAGGTCTCCCATCATTTGACCAGTCACCTACAAATTGTATTTTTGTGGACAAGAGCTGGCAAGTGGCAACCCTATTTACAAACACCACCACTCTTGATCCCAACATGTATGTTTTTCACAACTATGCTTTTTAAAAAATCAACAAAAATACTGATTTATTCCCTCATTTTGTCACGCATTGACTATTTCAATCTACTTCTAAATGGCCTTCCAAAACACTGCCTCCCTCCAATCTATAATGAATGCATCATCTAGACTCATCCACCTAAGTCACCGATCTACATCAGCTGCTCCACTCTGCCAGTCTCTACACTGGCTCCCCATACACTCCAGAATACAATTTAAAGTATTAACCCTAACTTGCAAAGCACTCAACAGTCTATCTCCCAACTATATTTCCTCTCTCATCTCCATATATTCCCCATCCCGTCTGCTTCGATCAACCTCTGACCTACGTCTCTACTCCTGTTATCTCTATGTCCCACTCCCACCTCCAAGACTTCTCACGTGCTGCTCCTGTCCTCTGGAACTCTCTACCCTGCTCCATAAGATGTCTCCAACCTTGTACACATAACTTGTGTTTCTGGCGAGCCTTTAGGCTCGCCAGAAACACGGGACATCAAGCTCCATGCGGAGCTTGATAAATAGGCCCCAGTATCTATTATTGCTTTTGTATGAATTTATTCCACACTTCCGATGGTTTGCCTATGAAGCCAATTCAAAATCTCTCCTCATAATACGCCACCGTGTATGATCACTTTCCATACTGTAAGATTTTATTATTATTATTATATCAGCGATTTTACCAAATTGCCTACTGTAAAAAATGTTAATTAAAGGGACATTAAAGTCAAAATTAAACTTTCTTGATTCAGATAGAGCATGCCATTTTAAACAACTTTGCAATGTACTTACATTATCAGATTATGCACATTCTTTATATAAGCACAACTTCTGAGGCACAAGCTTCTACTGAGCATGTGCAAAAGTCCAGTGTATACATATTAGTCTGGGATTTGCTGATGGCTGATATACTGTATGATACAGGGCATGGGGAAATTAAATGAAACTCTGGGGTGGGGAACTACTGCACATTTTAAATTTAGAGTAAGTGCTATTGCATTGTCTTTTTATTACACATTTGTTGATTATGCAATTCTTCTGTGTTTTAATGTTCTGTGTTTATTTGATACAACCCAATGTATGCTCTCATGCAATAACTGATCCCTATTTCTACTCTCCCATTCATGTTTTGTCATCATATCCTTTACTGAACAATCTCATAGAAACCAAACCAGAAAGTGTTGTATATAAGCATCAAGTATTGTGCAGTAACTCTGCATTCTCATGTACTGTCCCTTTGGGTTATCTACATTTAAATCTTTGGGATCTTTTGTGGGGAATAAAATTTTAAAAATGATGGTAATATACAAATACATAACAGACTAAACAAAACTAATACAGGAGGAGGAGGGCCCTGCTCTGAACAGCTTACAGTCTATGGAGCCTATCTATCAAGCTCTGAATGGAGCTTCAGGGCCCGTGTTTCTGGCGAGCCGCTGCTCCATAACCCTGTCCTCCTGCTCTGAGTAGGCGAACAGACATCGCTGGAATTCAACCCGATCGAGTATGATCGGGTTGATTGACACCCCCTGCGAGTGGCCGATTGGCCACTAGTCTGCAGGGGGCGGCGTTGCACCAGCAGCTCACAAGAGCGGCTGGTGCAATGATGAATACGGAGAGCGTATTGCTCTCCGCATTCAGCAAGGTATGTCGGACCTAATCCACACTGTCGGATCAGGTCCGACATACCTTTTCATAAATATCCTTCTAAAGCTTTATCTAGTTGTTTTCTATAATAATAACTACAATATGACTTCCTTTATCAGAGTTGAATGTCACTAGATTTTTTTTTTATCTTTCTGCATTGTTCTTACTATTTGATATTCTCACACAGATCTGATTTAACCTGCTTTCTGATTTTTTTTTGTTACAGTATAATACAGCTTTGTAATCTCAACTGCAGTATTTAAATTGACAAACTAACATTGTCAATGTAAGAATTGTCCAACACCCACCTACCCTACTAAAAGCAATAAAATTAAAAAAAAATACGTGATCATCATATACATTTTTTTATTTTTTTTTACAAAATAATAGTATTACAATTTACCAGTTCTATAATTATTAGAATATATGTATTAGTTCAGGGAAACAGGAGTTTTGATCCCTGACACCATCAACAAAACAAAATGAGGCTAGCGGCTGCTGCCTTGGTGATCGTTGCTACTATAACATGGGACCCAATATTTGAATACTTTTTCAAATAATGGGTCTCTTAATCATCTGTATACTCCCATGATTTTTAACTGCATGCAAATTGTCTGTGTGGTTATTGTTTTTATAATGGTGATCAGTTGATACCCCCCTTTTTAGCACTAGTGGTGGTAACAAACAATCTTTTTACGTTCACATCACCCTAAAAGTCCCAATAGCAAACACCTGCTACATGGAGGGTCATGCTAATTTAACACAATTGTAGTTTGTTTCTTTTACAACATATGTAATATAAAAAAAAAACTGTCCTTGTGGATTAGTCAGCATATATAATACAAAATAAGCATTGTATACAGGCTTTTTTTTTTTTTGCCTGTGACTAAGCACCAGCGCTTGTGTGCTAAACCAACTTGCACAAAGAGCAGAAGTTACAATATCGCAACCACGTTAACATATTCTCCCATGGACTTCAATAGAGAGAGAAACGTTGGAAAAAACTAACACCCATACTCACACGCTAACCCAAATCACCATAAGCCCCCTACTCTAATAACCCCTAACCCACTGCATAGCCCACTGCAAAGTCCCCACTACACTATTAACCCCTAAACCACCACACTCCCACATCACAAAGTAACCCACTACATTATTATCCCCTAAACTGCCACAACTCCCTGCAAAGTAACCTCTAACTTCTAAACCCCCTAACCAGCTAACCTCCCTAACCTAACACCAACTAGGTTACCACAGAAAATACTAACCTTACCTGCTAAAAAAAATAACAGTACCTTTAAAAATAAAAAAAACTACCTGAAAAAATTAAAAAAACATAATTTATGTAAGAACTTGCCTGATAAATTCATTTCTTTCATAGTGGCAAGAGTCCATGAGCTAATGAGGTATGGGATATACATTCCTACCTGGAGGGGGCAAAGTTTTCCCAAACCTCAAAATACCTATAAATACACCTCCCACCTCACTCATACTTCAGTTTAACATATAGCCAAGAAGTGAGGTGTAAAAAAGGAGTAAAAAGCTTACAAAAAAGAGGAACTGGAAAAAATAACGTGCTTTATACAACAAAATCATAACCACAAAAAATAGGGTTTGTCTCATGGACTCTTGCCACTATGAAAGAAATTAATTTATCAGGTAAGTTCTTACATAAATTATGTTTTCTTTCATGTAAGTGGCAACAGTCCATGAGCTAGTGACGTATGGGATATAATTCCCAAGATGTGGAAGTCCACGAGTCACTAGAGAGGGAGGGATAAAATAAAAACCGCTATTTCCGCTGAGAAATTAGATCCCAAAAAGTTAGTTTCTTTCATGTAATTAGCAAGAGTCCATGAGCTAGTGACGTATGGGATATACATTCCTACCAGGAGGGGCAAAGTTTCCCAAACCTCAAAATGCCTATAAATACACCCCTCACCACACCCACAAATCAGTTTTACAAACTTTGCCTCCTATGGAGGTGGTGAAGTAAGTTTGTGCTAGATTCTACATTGATATGCGCTCCGCAGGAGGTTGGAGCCCGGTTTTCCTCTCAGCGTGCAGTGAATTTCAGAGGGATGTGAGGAGAGTATTACCTATTTGAATTCAATGATCTCTTTCTACGGGTCTATTTCATAGGTTCTCTGTTATCGGTCGTAGAGATTCATCTCTTACCTCCCTTTTCAGATCGACGATATACTCTTATATATATACCATTACCTCTACTGATTTTCGTTTCAGTACTGGTTTGGCTTTCTACAACATGTAGATGAGTGTCCTGGGGTAAGTAAGTCTTATTTTCTGTGACACTCTAAGCTATGGTTGGGCACTTTTTTATAAAGTTCTAATTATATGTATTCAAACATTTATTTGCCTTGACTCAGGATGTTCAACATTCCTTATTTTCAGACAGGTCAGTTTCATATTTGGGATAATGCATTTGAATATATCCATTTTTTATCTTACCTTAAAAATTGACTTCCCTGTGGGCTGTTAGCTCGCGGGGCCTGAAAATGCTTCATTTTATTGGCGACTTTCTTTGGCGCCGAATTTTTTTTTTCTGTTTCCGGCGTCATACGTGTCGCCGGAAGTTGCGTCATTTTTGACGTTCGTTTCGCGCAAAAAATGTCGGCATTCAGGATGTGGCGTCATTTTTGGCGCTAATATGCATTTATGGCGCCAAATAAGTGGGGCGTCACTTTTGTCTCCACATTATTTAAGTCTCGTTATTTTTTGCTTCTGGTTGCTAGAAGCTTGTTCACTGGCATTTTTTTCCCATTCCTGAAACTGTCATTTAAGGAATTGATCAATTTTGCTTTATATGTTGTTATTTTCTTTTACATATTGCAAGATGTCCCACGGTTGAAACTGAGTCAGAAGATACTTCTGGAAAATCGCTGCCTGGTGCTGGAGCTACCAAATCTAAGTGTATCTGCTTGTAAACTTTTGGGTAGCTGTTCCTCCAGCTGTTGTTTGTATTGTATGTCATGACAAACTTGTTAATGCAGATAAATTTCCTTAGTAAAGTTACATTACCTTTGCTGTTCCGATCAACATCTAATTTCAGAGTGTTCCTGATAACATAAGAGATTTTGTTTCTAAATCCATTAAGAATGCTATGTCTGTTATTCTCCTCTAGTAAACGTAAAAAGTCTTTTAAAACTTCTCATTTTTCAGATGAATTATTAAATGAACTTCATCATTCTGATTCTGATATGGTTCTTCTGGTTCACAGAGGATTCTGTCACAGAGGTTTATGCTGATAAATCGTTCATATTTATTTAAAATGGAATTTATCCGTTCTTTACTTAAAGAAGTCCTAATTGCATTAGAAATTGAGGATTCTGGTCCTCTTGATACTAAATCTAAACGTTTAGACAAGGTCTTTAAATCTCCTGTGGTTATTCCAGAAGGTTTTTCCTGTTCCTGGTGCTATTTCTGATGTAATTTCCAGAGAATGGAAATAATTTGGGTAATTCATTTACTCCTTCTAAACGTTTTAAAGCAATTATATCCTGTACCGTCGGACAGATTAGAGTTTTGTGGACAAATCCCTAAAGTTGATGGGGCTATTTCTACCCTTGCTAAACGTACTACTATTCCTACGGCAGATGGTACTTCCATTAAGGATCCTTTAGACAGGAAAATTGAATCCTTTCTAAGAAAAGCTTATCTGTGTTCAGGTAATCTTCTTAGACCTGCTATATCATTGCTGATGTTGCTGCAGCTTCAACTTTGTGGTTGGAACTTTAGCGCAACAAGGTAACAGATCATAATTCTCATAGCATTATTAATCTTCTTCAACATGCTAATAATTTTATTTGTGATGCCATTTTTGATATCATTAGAGTTGATGTCAGGTATATGTCTCTAGCTATTTTAGCTAGAAGAGCTTTATGGCTTAAAACTTGGAATGCTGATATGTCTTCCAAGTCTACTCTGCTTTCCCTTTCTTTCCAGGGTAATAAATTATTTGGTTCTCAGTTGGATTCTATTATCTCAACTGTTACTGGAGGGAAAGGAACTTTTTTACCACAGGATAAAAAATCTAAAGGTAAATTTAGATCTAATAATCGTTTTCGTTCCTTTCGTCACAACAAGGAACAAAAGCCTGATCCTTCATCCTCAGGAGCAGTATCAGTTTGGAAACCATCTCCAGTCTGGAATAAATCCAAGCCTTTTAGAAAACCTAAGCCAGCTCCTAAGTCCACATGAAGGTGCGGCCCTCATTCCGGCTCAGCTGGTAGGGGGCAGATTACGTTTTTTCAAGAAAATTTGGATCAATTTCGTTCACTATCTTTGGATTCAGAACTATGGTTTCAGAAGGGTACAGGAATTGGCTTCAAGGATAAGGCCTCCTGCAAAGAGATTTTTTTTTCTTTCCCCGTGTCCCCAGTACACCCACGGCAAGGCTCAAGCATTTCTGAAATGTGTTTCAGATCTAGAGTTGGCTGGAGTAATTATGCCAGTTCCAGTTCTGGAACAGGGGCTGGGGTTTTATTCAAATCTCTTCATTGTACCAAAGAAGGAGAATTCCTTCAGACCAGTTCTGGATCTAAAAATATTGAATCGATTATGTAAGGATACCAACATTCAAATGGTAACTGTAAGGGACTATCCTGCCTTTTGTTCAGCAAGGGCATTATATGTCTACAATAGATTTACAGGATGCATATCTGCATATTCCGATTCATCCAGATCACTATCAGTTCTGAGATTCTCTTTCCTAGACAAGAATTACCAGTTTGTGGCTCTGCCGTTTGGCCTAGCAACAGCTCCAAGAATTTTTACAAAGGTTCTCGGTGCCCTTCTGTCTGTAATCAGAGAACAGGGTATTGTGGTATTTCCTTATTTGGACGATATCTTGGTACTTGCTCAGTCTTCACATTTAGCAGAATCTCATACGAATCGACTTGTGTTGTTTCTTCAAGATCATGGTTGGAGGATCAATTTACCTAAAAAGTTCATTGATTCCTCAGTCAAGGGTAACCTTTTTGGGTTTCCAGATAGATTCAGTGTCCATGGACTCTGTCTTTGACAGACAAGAGACGTCTAAAATTGATTTCAGCTTGTCGAAACCTTCAGTCACAATCATTCCCTTCGGTAGCCTTATGCATGAAATTCTAGGTCTTATGACTGCTGCCATCGGACGCGATCCCCTTTGCTCGTTTTCACATGCGACCTCTTCAGCTCTGTATGCTGAACCAGTGGTGCAGGGATTACACAAAGATATCTCAATTAATATCTTTTAAAACCGATTGTACGACACTCTCTGACGTGGTGGACAGATCACCATCGTTTAGTTCAGGGGGCTTCTTTTGTTCTTCCGACCTGGACTGTAATTTCAACAGATGCAAGTCTTACAGGTTGGGGAGCTGTGTGGGGGTCTCTGACGGCACAAGGGGTTTGGGAATCTCAGGAGGTGAGATTACCGATCAATATTTTGGAACTCCGTGCAATTTTCAGAGCTCTTCAGTCTTGGCCTCTTCTAAGAGAGAATCGTTCATTTGTTTTCAGACAGACAATGTCACAACTGTGGCATACATCAATCATCAGGGAGGGACTCACAGTCCTCTGGCTATGAAAGAAGTAACTCGAATTCTGGTTTGGGCGGAATCCAGCTCCTGTCTAGTTCTCTGCGGTTCATATCCCAGGTATAGACAATTGGGGAAGCGGATTATCTCAGTCGCCAAACGTTGCAATCCGGGCGAATGGTCTCTTCACCCAGAGGTATTTCTTCAGATTGTTCAAATGTGGGACTTCCAGAAATAGATCTGATGGCTCTCATCTAAACAAGAAACTTCCCAGGTATCTGTCCAGATCCAGGGATCCTCAAGGCGGAAGCAGTGGATGCATTGTCACTTCCTTGGAAGTATCATCCTGCCTATATCTTTCCGCCTCTAGTTCTTCTTCCAAGGTAATCTCCAAGATTCTGAAGGTAATGCTTGTTTGTTCTGCTGGTAGCTCCAGCATGGCCTACAGGTTTTGGTATGCGGATCTTGTCCGGATGGCCTCTTGCCAACCGTGGACTCTTCCGTTAAGACCAGACCTTCTGTCGACAAGGTCCTTTTTTCCATCAGGATCTCAAATCCTTAAATTTAAAGGTATGGAGATTGAACGCTTGATTCTTAGGTCAAAGAGGTTTCTCTGACTCTGTGATTAATACTATGTTACAGGCTCGTAAATCTGTATCTAGGGAGATATATTATAGAGTCTGGAAGACTTATATTTCTTGGTGTCTTTCTCATCATTTTTCCTGGCATTCTTTTAGAATTCCGAGAATTTTACAGTTTCTTCAGGATGGTTTAGGATAAAGGTTTGTCTGCAAGTTCCTTGAAAGACAAATCTCTGCTCTTTCTGTTCTTTTTCACAGAAAGATTGCTAATCTTCCTGATATTCATTGTTTTGTACAAGCTTTGGTTCATATAAAACCTGTCATTAAGTCAATTTCTCCTCCTTGGAGTTTGAATTTGGTTCTGGGGGCTCTTCAAGCTCCTCCATTTGTAACCTATGCATTCTTTGGACATTAAAATTACTTCTTGGAAAGTTTTGTTCCATTTGGCTATCTCTTCTGCCAGAAGAGTTTCTGATTATCTGCTCTTTCTTGTGAGTCTCCTTTTCTGATTTTTCATCAGGATAAGGCGGTGTTGCGAACTTCTTTTGAATTTTTACCTAAGGTTGTGAATTCTAACAACATTAGTAGAGAAATTGTGGTTCCTTCATTATGTCCTAATCCTAAGAATTCTAAGGAGAAATCATTTGCATTCTTTGGATGTAGTTAGAGCTTTAAATATTATGTTGAAGCTACTAAAGATTTCCGAAAGACATCTAGTCTATTTGTTATCTTTTCCGGTTCTAGGAAAGGTCAGAAGGCCTCTGCCATTTCTTTGGCATCTTGGTTGAAATCTTTGATTCATCATGCTTATGTCGAGTCGGGTAAAACTCCTCCTCAAAGGATTACAGCTCATTCTACTAGGTTAGTTTCTACTTCCTGGGCGTTTAGGAATGAAGCTTCGGTTGATCAGATTTGCAAAGCAGCAACTTGGTCTTCTTTGCATACTTTTACTAAATTCTACCATTTTGATGTGTTTTCTTCTTCTGAAGCAGTTTTTGGTAGAAAAGTACTTCAGGCAGCTGTTTCAGTTTGAATCTTCTGCTTAGATTTTCAAGTTTTTTTTTCTTTATAAGATTTAAACTTTATTTTTGGGTGTGGATTTTTTTCAGCGGAATTGGCTGTCTTTATTTTATCCCTCCCCTCTCTAGTGACTCTTGCGTGGAAGATCCACATCTTGGGTAGTCATTTATCCCATACGTCACTAGCTCATGGACTCTTGCTATTTACATGAAAGAAAACATAATTTATGTAAGAACTTACCTGATAAATTCATTTCTTTCATATTAGCAAGAGTCCATGAGGCCCACCCTTTTTTGTGGTGGTTATGATTGTTTTGTATAAAGCACAATTATTCCAATTCCTTATATTTATGCTTCGCACTTTTTTCTTATCACCCCACTTCTTGGCCTATTCGTTAAACTGATTTGTGGGTGTGGTGAGGGGTGTATTTATAGGCATTTTGAGGTTTGGGAAACTTTGCCCCTCCTGGTAGGAATGTATATCCCATACGTCACTAGCTCATGGACTCTTGCTAATATGAAAGAAATGAATTTATTAGGTAAGTTTCTTACATAAATTATGTTTTCTTAAAAAAAATTTTTAAAAAGTCCAAATCAAAGGCATTAAGAATCAAGCTGAGACAACTGCCTAAAGAACCTTTCTACCAAAGGCTGCTTCCGAAGAAGCAAACACATAAAAATGCTAAAATTTAGTAAAAGTATGCAAAGAAGACCAAGTTGCTGCTTTGCAAATTTGATCAACCGAAGCTTAATTCTTGAAAACCCAAGAAGTGGCAACTGATCTAGTAGATATGAGCTGTAATTCTCTAAGCTTTGTGAATCAAAAGTCTGAACCAAAAAACAGAGAAATAATAGACTTTCTGACCTTTCCTGGAGACAGAAAAAATAACAAAAAGACTAGAAGTCTTTCTGAAATCTTAAGTAGCCTCGACATAATATTTAAAAGCTCCTACCACATGCAAAGAATGTAAAGACCCTACACCGAGTATTCTTAAAATTAGGACACAATGAAGGAACAACAATTTCCTTATTGATGTTGTTAGAATTCACAACTTTAGGTTAAAATTTAAATGAAGTCCACAAAACAACTTTATCTTGATAGATAAACAGATAAAGAGACTCACAAAGAGCAGACAAATACAGAAACTCTTCAAGCAGAAGAGATAGCCAAAAAAAAAAACACTTTCCAAGAAATACATAGACTCAAAAGGAGGAGCCTGAAAAATCTTAATTAAGACTCCCAAGGAGGAGACATAAATTTAAAAAAAAAAAGGTTTAATATGAACCAAAACCAGAACAAAACAGTGAATATCAGGAAGTTAAGCAATCTTTCTATGAAATAAGACATAAAGAGCAGAAAGTTGTCCTTCCAAAGAATTTGCAGACAAAACGTTAATCCTGAAGAAACTGAAAATCCTAGGAATTCTAAAAGGAATGCCAAGAATAATCATGAGGTTGAACATCATGAAATATAGGTTTTCCAAACCCAAAAATATAATCTCCTAGAAACAGACTTACGAGCCTGTATCATAGTGCTAATAACTGAGTCAGAGAAACATCTATGACTAAACACATAAGCGTTCAATTTCCAAACCTTCAAATTTAGAAATTTGAGATCCTATGGAAATAACGGCCCCTGAAACAGAAGGTCTGGCCTTAAAGGAAGTGGCCAAGGCTGGCAACTGAACATCCTGACAAGGTCCGCATACCAAAACCTGAGAGACCAAGCTGGAGCTATCAGAAACACATAAAAATTGTTACATTATGATCTTGAAGATCACCCTTAGAAAAAGAACCAGAGATGGAAAAATGTAAGCAGGTTGGAAAAAAACAAAGAACTGCTAGAGCATCTATCTCCGCCTGAGGATCCTTGGACCTGGAAAAGAATCTGGAAAACATCTTGTTTAGACGAGAGACCATCAGATCTATTTCTGGAAGACCCCACATCTGTACAAGATGAAAAAAACACATCTGAATGGAGAGCACTCCCCCAGATATAAAGTCTGACGGCTGTCATAATCCCCTTCGCAATTGTCTACACCTGAGATATGAATTGCAGAAATTAGACAAGAGTTGGATTCCGTCCAAGAAAGTATCTGAGATACTTTCTCCATAACTGAAGGACTGCGAGTCCCTCCTTGATTGACAAATGCCACTGTTGTGATATTGTCTGTTTAAAAAACAAATGTAAAAGTTGTCTCTTCAAAAGAACCCACGACTGAAGAGCCCTGAAAATAGCATGGAGTTCAGAAATATTGATTGGTAACCCCTTGTGCTGTCAGAGACTCTCAGATAGCTCCTCCACCTGAAAAACTTGCATCTGTTGAGAATACAGTCCAGGTAGGGATGACAAATGAGGCCCCCTGAACAATAAGGTCATAGTCCAACCACCAAATCAGAGAGAAAAAAGTGTTGGGATTTAAGTATATCAGTTGTAATAACTGAAAATAATCCCTGCACCTATGGTGCAACATGCAAAGCTTTAGAGGCCCCAACAAAAACGAGCAAAGAGGATCACAGCTGATGCTGCAGTCATGAGACCAAAAACTTCCATGCACATAACCACTGAAGGATAAAATAGAGACTGGAGGTTTAGACAAACTAAAATTAACTTCATTAGTCTCTAGTCTATCAGAGAAAGAATCATAGACACTAAAAATATATCTGGAAACCTAAAAAGGTGACCCTTGTCTAAGGAATCAAGAAACACTACTGTAAATTGATCCTCCAACCATGTCTTGAGGAAACCACACTAGTTGTTTCAAGTGAGATTCTGCTGAATGAAAAGATTAAAGCTAGTACCAAATATCATCCTAATAAGGAAACACTGCAATACCCTGCTCTCTGAATACAGATAGAAGGGCACCAAGAATCTTTGAAAAGAATCTCTGAGCTGCCGCTAGCCCAAGAGGATGAGTGACAAATTGGTAATGCTTATCTAGAAAGAGAATCTCAGAAAACAATAGTGGTCTGAATGAATTAAAAATAAGCGTCCTGTAAGTCTATTGTGGACATGAAGTAACCTTGCTAAACAGAAAGGCAGAATAGTCCCTATAGTCAACATCTTGAAAGTTGGGACTCTTGTAAAACGACATAAAAATTTCAGTTCCAGAATTGGTTTAAACAAATTTTTTCTTTAGGACAATGAAAAGATTTGAATAGAAACCCAAACTCTGTTTTTCTGCAGAGGAACTGGAACCATCACCCCTGAAAACTCTAAATCTGAAACACAATTCAGAAAAACCTGAGCTTTCAAAGGGTTTGTTATAACATGGAAAAGAATCTTCCCATGGGAGGTTTTTATTCTGAAACCTATTCGATACTCCTGAGAAAACAATATTCTGAATTCACTGATTTGAATAGAAACTGTCCAAATGTGTTGAAATAAATTTAATCTGCCCACACCAGTAGAACTGGTTAAAAGGCCACCTTCATGCAGTCGTAGGGACTGAAATTAGTTTAATTATAAGGCTTGAAATAATTTAAATTCAGAAAATCTAAAATCAGAGCCATAGGCTTTAAGGGAATGAAAAAACAATTGGAGCTTAAAAATACCGTTAGCTTTCTTAACGTTGGGCAGAAAAGACTCTCTTTCCCCCAGTAATAGAGGAGATAATAAAATCCAATAGAAAATCTTACAAAAATTACTATCCTAAAATAATAAGATAGTAATCTAAATTTAAACACCATATCAGAGATTTAGGCTATAAAACTTTTTTTTAGTAAAAATGGCTAAAAGCAAAGATTTAATATCAGTTAAAATGACATAAAATATAGCATCATAAATTAAATGATTAGCATGTTGAAGTAAAAGAACAATGCTTAGACAAATCAAGATCTGATAACTAAACTGTCCAACCAATACTTAGAAGAAAGGTAAAAAGAAGCACTAAGTTTAGATTCCTTACTAAACATATGATAAATATCATCTGGAATAAGAAAAACTTTGAGTTACCCCCAGAAGCTTAAAAAAACAGAATTCAAACATTTGCTATTCTTGATATCAAGAGGACTAGATTCCTCAATACTCAAAGTAAACAATAATTCCGTAATAAAGAATGAATACATTGAATTGAAAGTTTAATTTATCAAAATCAGTCTCTGAAATAGGATCATCTGAGTCAGAGAAACTACATCAGCAGAAATACTGCAGTATGCTGTTGATCAATACAAACTTCATAGGTTTATGAAAAGTTAGGAGAGATCGCTTACGTTAATTTGAAGGTGGCATAGCAGTCATAGCCTTCTCTATGTCTTTTGCAATATAATCCTTTATATCAACAGTAATATCATGTACATTAAACTGTGAAGGTAAAACAGTAGATGTATATGTACTATAGAAACATTATCAGTATGAATAATAAAACATAACAAGTGCCACATATTTGAGCTGAAGAAATAAAATCAGCTAATTAAACAATATACACATTAAGCTTTGGTAGAAATTGTGTACAAGCAGCATAGTTTCTACATCAACATCAGAGGCAGGATCAGTTTGAAACATCTTGAAAAATGTAACAAAAAAGAAAAAATAACATTTAAACAAAATATCCAATTTCCACAAAATAGCAGTTTTCAGGATTGGGGAAAAAATGCTTATATGAAAAACAAAAGCAAATATCATAGCCCTCTGTAACAAATGAAAGCAGAGAGCAAAAGATGAAGCCAAAAATGACGACAACAAAGATGACGTAAATTCTGAGAAAAAAACTTTTGGCGCCAAGGTTAACAGGAAATGACACGATTTGCGTCATAACAGGCGCAACAACAACAAACGCAACCTTCGCACCAAAAAAATTCACGCCAAGAATGATGCAATAAATAGAAGCATTTTGCGCCATTGCGAGCCAAATTTGCCCACGAAAATTTGAAAAAACCAACACAGAAGTTACAACTAGCTGGAACCTCAGGTAAGAAAAAATGTACTAAATTTCTCCCAAACATAATTTTCCATGCTGAAACTGTTAGAGTGCAAAGGGAAATAAACATAGACCTGACTCGTGGCAAATATATGCAATATATATTTAAAACTTTAAAAATATAAAGTGCCAAACATAGTTGAGAGTGTCTTAAAAAAGATATATACTTACCTGAAGACACCCATCCACATATAGCAGACAGTCAAAACCAGTACTGAAACATATCAGCAAAGGTAATGGTAGAGGAGTATAATGTTGATCTGTAAAGGGAGGTGGCAGATGAATCCCCACGACCGAATTTACAGAGAGCCTTAGAATAGATTACCCATAGGTGAAAACATGGCATAATTAGGCAAATACTCCCTTCACATCCCTCTTACAAACACTATACTTTGAGAGGAACTGGGCTTCAAAATGCTTAGGGCTAGATTTATCAACGCTGAGGCGTACAGGGGCGCGTATACGCGCCCCTGTACGCCTCAGCTCGCCTGTTGCGGGGCAAAATTTCCCGCAGGTAATTAACATTGCACACGAGCGCAATTTTGCGCTCGCGTGCAATCCCGCCCCCTGCCCGCGCACAGCCAATCCCGCCCCCTGCCCGCGCACAGCCAATCACGCACGGGCAGAAGCTGTCAATCTCCTCGGTCGGGCGTAGATGTTAGGGAAGCAGCGGTCTGGTGACCGCTGCTTGATCAATCACGGCGAGCAAGTTCTTGAGAGAACTTGCTGCCGTAGGGGCTTAATAAATCTAGCCCTTAGAAGCGCCTTTCACAGAAGAAATCAAGCACGACTTGCTTCACCATCCTCCATCGAAGGCAAAGTTTGTAAAACTGAAGTATGAGTGAGGTGGGAGGTGTATTTATAGGCATTTTGAGGTTTGGGAAACTTTGCACCCTCCAGGTAGGAATCTATATATCCCATACGTCATTAGCTCATGGACTCTTGCCACTTACATGAAAGAAACCTAACTCTACCTTTAAAAATAAAAAACGTAACCGTTACCTTACCTTAAAAAAAAAAAAAAACTAATATTACTGAAAAAAAAATACTATTACAAAAAATAAAAAAACTACTGATACGAAAAACAACAAATTACCAAAAATAAAAAAAACGTTATCCCTATTCTAAAACCCAAATAAAAAACAAACAAAAACAAAATAAAAAACCTATACTAACACTAAAATATAGCAGTAGCCCTTAACAGTGATTTAACTCTTTTTCAAAACAAAATAAAAACTACACTACTCTATCAGTAACCCACACCCACACAAAAAAAAGTCTATCTAAAAAAAAAAACTACTCTAAAAATTGCCCTGAAAATGGCATTTGGCTGGGCATTTAGCTCTTTGCTGCCCATAAAAAAACCAATAAAAAAACCTGTCTCAAAAAAAGTCTCACGTGGCAAGTGGTGGTCCAGGGACTGTATATGGCCCTATGGGACTGCCAATGCAGTCGCTATCTATACTTCCAGAGCACATCTTTTTGCAATATAAAATGTGCAGTCTGTGGTCAAATCAGTCACCACTGTATGTTATTAGTTGAAATATTTATTATTGTTATTATTATTTATGTTTTAAATATTTGAGGTAATAAAGTAGGACGTGCTTTGCATCAATGAATAAGATGCACCATTTTAGAGTATAAATGCTATCAATGTTAATGCCGTTATTGGCTTATTTGAACAAACAGGTCATCACTTCCATTTTCATTTAGTACTGCAAATAATTTAAATGTAGTTTCATAAAATCAATCTCTATTTTGTGATTGTCATCACAATGTGACTTCTATTCCACAGGTACCAGTAAAACAGAAAAGCCAGGAAGTGTGTACTGAGTTTAGAAGAGCGGCCACCACAAGACGGTCGAGCTATGCATTTTCACATAGTCAGGGCTATGGTGATCTTCTTAGCAGCGGGAGAAGTCTGAGGAAGACCCAAACTCAACAGGGTGGAGCTAATCAACAGGAGACGCAAGAGAAAAACTCTAACTCTATCTAAACCTTAATATGCTGCACACACATCAATACTGTTCTTAGATTCATTTGGGAGTACTGTACAAACAGTCAACCTGTTTAAATGGACATGAAACTCAAAAATGTTCTTTTGTGAGTCAGAACATATGTCTCTGCTTTTCAGCAAAAGATACCAAAAGAATAAAGAAAATAGAAGTAAATTAGAAAACTGATTAAAATTGTATGCTCTATCTGAATCCTGAAAGAAAAAATGTGGATTTCATGTCCCTTTAAGGGTGTATCATGAAGGATTAGTTTACAGATGTAGCCAGGTGCATCTTTCTTGATGTATCGTTTTTAAGAGTTTAATTTTCCTCGGTAGCACAAATCTCTTTTGTACCAGTCAGAAGAACACAATATAGCCTTGTTTAAATAAATAAATTAATAAATCATGTGAAACGTATAATTATTTAGAAGACACCAATGAACACAAGTACATAGGGAACATACAATATAATCCTTGTACAGTATGCTGTATTCTTTAATCTATGACACATAGTAAAATAAATACACTAACCAAACAAAAGATAGTATTTTGTTCCAATAAAACAAGTTCTAAATGTTTCTTTTTCATATAGTATATCACCAAAATATATATTTAAAAAAAAATTATTCCCAAAGATATGAATGAATCATAGAGGCAAATCCCGCTATCTCCTTATGCACTTTGTCTTTTGCTGAAATAAATTATAATTAATCTTTAATCTTTTTTATATATAGTGTATGTATATATATATATATATATATATATGTGTGTGTGTGTGTATTTACAGACATATATACACATATAAACACATACATACATATGTACACATATATAGTCATATATAAGTGCATTGGAGCCCTTTGCAGTCAAGTAGCTGAAACATGAAAATCATATTTATGCAATATTCATATTTAATAAAGTGTTTAACTATGTTTGTACTGTAAATATTTCACATTCCAATGTTCTGTACATTGGGGAATATGTTTGAAGTATTTTTAAATAGATATTTCCAATATATATCTATATATATCCATAACTACTGTATATATAATCATATGTATTTATAGGTATAGATAAACCTGTATATTTTACCAAAAAAAAATTCTGCTATGTGAAGAACATTAGAATGTGAAATATTCATATTTCATGTCGGGTTAGCGCACTTCGTTAAACTTGATCGGATTTTGCACGCAAGTATGGGTGTTAGTTTTTTTTCCAATTTTCAAGCTTTATTAAAGTCTATGGGGGGATATGACAACATGTTCGCTATATTCGAAGTTTGGCTTTTTGTGTGCGTCAGATTAGCGCTTATTTGCCAACCTTTTACTTTCAACGCGCGCTACCGACATGCGCAAAAAAGCTTACTTCTAGCGAAGTTAACAAGCAAGCAAGTGGGCTAATCTGCGCTCCACTCGTATTCTAGCCCATAGTAACCAAAGGGTCTAAACTGCAGTTCATAGCAATATTGATTGGCGAAAAGTAGCCTGATTCATGTTTTCCATCTTTAATGCCCTTTGAGAGGAAAGCTGGTATAATTATATAAAGTAATAAAAGAAAAAAAACATACAAGTATAATAACATGAGATTAACAAAGTGTACCAACCGTACAGTATCAAAGTGTAAAATAAAAGCTGTACCTCAGGAGAATATGTATATAAGCTAACACCTATCAATGATCTACATATTGAAATAAAGTGAAACTATAAAAATGTACACAAAATAGTTACATTAAATACAAGTGAAAGATTCAAATATATATTTGACCAACTAGAAAGATGTATTTAATTTTTTATTTTTTTGCTTAATATTCTTCAAGATCCAACAATTAATTAAATGGATATGAAAACCAAAACTTTTTTTTTAAAATGTTATGCTCTGTCTGAATCACAAAAGAAAGACAACATATGAGACACTACCTTTTGAAGGGAAAAGCCTGTTTAATAAATGAGGTATTGGATACCATCTGAATAGTATTTAATAGTCTGTCTCTAATATTGAGAAGATAAAGAAGAAGCCATAGTATGCTTAACCCCTTCAATGTGCATGATGACCTAAAGTCATCATGCACATTGCGGCCTGTGATCACATAATGGGCACATTTCATCATGCAGGGGGATCAGTGATCAAACTCTCCCCCCTTCACATGCCTCCCCTTCCACTCACCCACCCTCTACCGCTGTGCTGACCACCCATCTCCCTCCCTCCATCCCTCCCGAACCTCCCACTGATAAAAGTGGATGTTAGTTACAGACAGTGATACAGACCGTGTCACTGTCTGTAATAATCAGGCATCTGCCTTCATATGGAACTGGAGCACTGATTGTGCTCCAGTTTCATATGCAGACAGATGCCTGCAGCTCAGGGACAGCAGCTCTTGTCTGTAACGTTACAGCCGAGGCTGCTGTAGTATCCTGAAGCTAGGATGTATATATACATTATGCGGTACAATGTTTCCATGGCTGAGCAGCTGTACATAAGCCTCACATCAACATGTGCAATGCCAGGCGTTGGTTGAAGTGGTGTTGTAAAGCACACCACCACTGAACTCTGGAGCAGTGGAAATGTGTTCACTTGAGTATGACTGAAGCTTCACTTTCTGGCAGACTTATTGAAGAATCTGGTTGTGGCTAATGTCAGGAGAAAGTTACCTATTGGAAAGGAAAGTGCCGCTGTAAAGTTTGGAGGAGGCATAATATCCTGGAGCTGTTTCTTAGTGTTTGGGCTTGGCCCCTTAGTTCCACTGAAGAGTCTACAAAGACAGTTTAGACAATTGGGTGCTTCCAAATTTGTGGCAAAAGTTTAGGGAAGGCCCTTTCCTGTTCCCAGCATGATTGTGCCCCTGTGCACAAAGGGAGGTCCATGAATGCATGGTTTGGATGAACTTGAGTGGCCTGCAAACCCCATTAAACACCTTTGGGATGAATTTGAATGCTGATTGTGAGCCAGACCTTCTCTTCCAACAACAGTGCCTGTCCTTACAAATAATGAGCACAAATTCCTACAGACACACTCCATTATCTTCTGAAAATCCTTCCAAGTAGAGCTGCAGCTGTTTTAGCTGCCAAGAAGGTGGGACAACACCATATAATGCACATGGCTTTGGAATGAGATGTCCAACAAGTTCAAATAGGTGTGATGGTCAAGTGTCTACATTCTTTTGGCTGTATAGTGTATATAGAAATGTTTCTAAAATTGCAAAAATTTTCCCCAAATTTTATAGATTTCAGAAATAATGGGATTGTTCATTGCACCAGAGGTAGACCAACTTAAAGGACCTAAGTGAGATATGTTACACACGGTATGTTCTAGGGGAACCATATACTTCCAAACAAAAATGTCAGCCATCTTTGAGAAAGCAGTATTCAAAATGCATTTTGATGACGGTAAATTAGTGGACATATAAATATGATGTTACTGATGTGAATTTTTTTTAATGGCCATAAATTAAAAAAATTATGTTTTACTTTGCTAAATACTAAAGTGCTCCATAGTATTAGGAACAGTTTATTACATGTGGCTCTAAGACCTCAATTTTTTTTAAAGCATATGGTCTTTGTGACATGACTGTAGCCTTTTTTGGACCAGCTGTATGATGTATTAAAGGGATATAAAACAGGTTAAGATCTGTACATATCCTAAAATGGCTAATTAATTAAAATATAGTTTGCATAAAAAAATTGTTTAAAAATTGCTGGCAAGTATTTTTTTTATATACTGTATATATTTTTCTTTATTCCAACAGTATAAGGAAAAAATAACATTAAACAGCTCACAAATACATTCTCTGTACACCACGCAGGGGGTCTTTATACAAATCAAGACATATAAATAGATATACCTCTATAACAAGATACAGGAGAAAGCACAAAGGAAAATACAAAACAAAACAGAGAATACACAGAAAACCAAGCACGAAAAATAGCAGATAGCTTGATCCTGCTTGGGCCACAATATAATATAAGCTGTAAGTTTAGACAATTCCTTATTTACCTATCCTAAGTAAATAAATAATATTAGAGGCCCTGCATCATATATATGAGTGTATACATATATATATATAACAAACTTGAGAAAAGAGGAAAAAAAGAAAATAAAAAACCCTCTCCAGTTCCCCTCCCCCATCAAACTTTTGCTTCGTAAATTAACAGGACACTAGTACCATTCAACTGGAAAAATATTCCGTAGTTAGTTGTTCTAAACATTCCGTTTTATGGTATTGAGATGTCAGTAAGAATTGTATTGATAGAGGCTAAGACAGAATAACCTTCAACCATTTTGAAAAAAAAAGACTTTAATTTTTTTATTATGTACAGGTAATATAGTAAATTGTTCAAAGATTATTTGATAATACATGGAGTGTGTAAAACTCACTATTGATGGTGCTGCCTTTTTCTTCCAATTCTTTAAGATCAGACTACGACCCACCAAAATTGCGGTATTTATTAGATTAACATTTCCTCCATTGGGGTTTACTGTTAGAAAGAAAAAAATGTCTCTGGATTTAAATTTCATCCTATTTTCTAGCTTTTTATTAAGCCAATATTATACTTTGTTCCAGAACTGTAAACTTTTAGGGCAGGACCAGAAACAATGTATTAAATCTGCAGCAGGATTATTACATTTAGGGCAGTAACTAAATATATTTAGCTAACATTTGATCACTTTCAGCGGCGTGATGTAGACTTTATTGAGTAACTTTATATGGGACTCTTTGCTACAGAGATAGGAGCACTCTGAATCCATCTGTAACTTGTCTTGATGGTACCTATAGTGACATCACTATATCGCATTCTCCATAACTCTACTAGTCTGTCAAGAGCTAATTGACCCTGTTTTGCCAACATGATTTTATATAATAGAGATATATTATGATTTCCTGTTTTATATATAGCCATATATTAAGTAATTTTAGCCCCATCAAGTGTTTCCGTACTATGCTTTTTAAGCCCTCGTATAAAATATCTGATCTGTTAATAGGCGAAGAAATTCTTATTAGATAGGTTAAACTCTCTGGAGATATTTTCAAAAGAGCTCAGTTGGTGTACATTATCAAAACAATGATAAACATAGATCAATCCTTTTTGTGCCCATGTTTTAAAGACTTCTGATGATAAGCCAGGTATAAACTTTGGATTTCCCCTTATCGGGAGAGAGGGGGATAGTTCATAGTTCACGTTTAATGCTATATTCAATTTCTGCCAAGCATCCACCACATTATGGCCCCAAGTTATCAAAGTCTGGCGGACCTGATCCGACAGTGCGGATCAGGTCCGCCAGACTTCGCTGAATACGGCACACAATACGCTCGCCGTATTCAGCATTGCACCAGCAGCTCACAAGAGCTACTGGTGCAACGCCGCCCCCTGCAGACTCGCGGCCAATGGGCCACCAGCAAGGGGGTGTCAATTTCCGGCAATGTCTGTCCGCCTGCTCAAAGCAGGCAGACAGGTTATGGAGCAGCGGTCTTTGTGACCGCTGCTTCATAACTTGTGTTTCTGGCGAGCCTGCAGGCGCGCCAGAAACACGGGACATCAAGCTCCATTCGGAGCTTGATACATATGCCCCCAAGTATTGTATTTATATTTTTTATATGGTTTGGAAGTTGCGAAGCTGGACAGTGTATATAGCCTTTAGCAGAAATGGAGAGATCATTCCCTCTTCTAACGATAAAGATGTAAGATAGTTAGCTTCCGTTATCCAATCAATCACAAAGCGCGCTAGTGTGACTATATTATATTTTTTAATATCTGGAAGGGCTAATCCTCCATCTAGACTAAGTGTTAATGTTGCTATAGATAGCATGTGTCTCCTATTGCCCCATAAGAATACCGCACAATCTTTGTTAAACTTTTTAATATCTTGATTGTGTATAAGTAGCAGAACATTCTGTATAATGTACATTCGTTGAGGAAATAGAATAGTTTTTATGATCATAACCTTGGCTGATAGGGAAACAGGAAAAACTTTCCAACTCTCTAATTTTACGGTTGCTTTTCTAAAAAAAGTTATATAATTCAACCTATACCATTGTTTTGGATCCACATGTAAATGTATTCCTAAATATTTAATAGATAAAGTCTTTGAGACTATTCCTACTTTTGTGAATCCATAAGATTTCAGACTTACTAGTATTCATTTTGTATCCAGAAAAAGAGACATATGTCTTTATAATATTCAAAGCCTTGGGTAGATTCTTTTTTGGTATTTTCCAGAAATAGTAGCAAATCATCTGCATATAATAACAGAACTAATTTTTGCTCTCCTAGGCTAATACCTTGTAGCTCTTCCCACAGAAGAATAGCCAGTGGTTCTATAGAAATATTGAATAGTAACGGCGAGAGTGGACAGCCTTGCCTAGTTCCCCTATTCAGCGGGGAGTTATCTGTCTGACTACCGTTTACTGATATAAAAGAAATTGGGTGATCGTATATTGCCCTGACAAATGGAATAAAATGACCCAAGAATCCAAATTTTTCTAAGGATGTGTATAAATGGTCCCATATTATTGAGTCAAATGCTTTTTCAGCATTGACCATAATTAATGCAGCATCATGTTTAATCTGAGCTTTATTATTTAGTTTATCCCAGCAATATTCAAGTACTAATGTAACTTTACGCATATTTTTGGTAGAAGATCTTCTGGTCATGATTGATCTGCATGAATTATATGCTCGAGACATAGTTCCAATCTATTGGCAATAATATGTGTTAGTAGCTTATAGTCTATATTGATCAAAGAGATGGGTCTATAGGACCCTGGGTCTAAAGGATTTTTATCCTTTTTTCAGAATTAATGATATACTAGATGCCGAGAAATATCCAGACATTTTTTGTGCGTAAATATAATATTCATTGAAAAGTTTAGCTAAAGTGTCTGCTATCTCTAATTTTAATATTTTATACATTTCTACAGGTATCTGGTCTGGACCAGGGGCTTTGTTACATTTAGCATGTTCTATAGCATTTATGAGATCTTGTGGGACTTTGAGTGGCTTCACTTTGTGCCAGAAGGCACTTTTATTGTTCATATAATTTTCAGAAAAAGCTCCTTAATTTTGGAAAGATCTGTGTACCTATTTTGTACCTAGATCGCATTTAATTTCAACTCTTCCCAAGATGTTTTCTGCTTTAAAAACAGGTCTCTTTCTAGTCTTGCTAATTTATATTTGTCCCACAGAGTTTTACTAGGCTGGTTCACATACTTGCGATATGCATTCTGTACGAGACTAGACAGCTGAATCTCCCTCACCTTTGCTTTTTCCTTTTTTATTATCATATATGCTTTAATCTCCCCTCTTAACCAGGCCTTCGCTGCTTCCCAGAAAATCTCTATTTTTTCTCTATAAGAATTATTTAGTGAGTTGAAGTATCTCCATTTATGTATTAACCAATTACAGAAATCTTCATTGTTTACTAAGAATTTAAGGGGGGGGGGGAATTAACCCTTCCGTTTCTCTTGCTTGGTCTTAACCAAATATCTAATGCTATAATCGCGTGATCTGAAGTACTTATATCATGTATCTTGGCTTTTACTTCTAGATTAAGGAGTGAGTTTGATAATAAGAAAAAATCTATGCTGGATAAGGAACCATAAGATTTAGAGTCACAAGTAAACATTTTGATGTCTGGGTGCTGTAGGCGCCATATATGATGAAGCTTAAGATTATTAGATAGTTGTGTGAATATCTTAGCCTTTTGTTTAGAAAAAAAGCATTATTAGGGCTGAATTTGTCTAGACTTGTAGGCATTAGGTTCAGATCACCTGCCAATATTATGTTTTTTCCAATATATTCAGATAGACGGATAATTAAATTGTTCCAAAAACTTGCGTCCGTTTTGTTAGGGCCATATACATTGCAAATTACTAGCTTAACTTCATTTACCTGCAATTCTACCACCAGCCATCTCTCCCGTGGCTCAAGATCTATTTTAATAATATTATATATCACATTTTTTGTTTAATAGAACCGCAACTCCCTTCTTTCTCTGAACAGGGGGTGACTATCACCACCCCAACCCATTTATTTATAAGTTTCACAACTTCTTCCAATTTTAGGTGAGTATCTTAATTGAAGGCTATGTCAGGGTTAAGTTTACCTAATTGTCTTACTATTAGCTTCCTTTTGATTGGGGAGGTGATGCCGCCGATGTTCCAGGAAAGACATCTAATGTATTCCTTCATCAGTGACTACACTTATGCATTATAGATAGGAAGGGGAAAGAGAGATAAAGGAGAGAGAGACGGGGAAGAGACAAAAAAAATATTAAAAAAATATAAAACCATTTCAGCCAAAATTTGAAAGCACCTTTCATTAGAATTTATCTAAACTTAATAATTCAAATGTCTTAGATGTCACTTTGAATTTGTAACTCTTGTATTATAATTTTTTTTAAGAAGTCCTTGGCTTCTGTGTTACCTAAATTGACTGGGCCATCTTAATCTTCAATCAAAATTTTTGCGGGATATAATAGTCTGGCTTTGTATCCTGCTTGTATAAACTTAGTGCAAAATGGGGCCATTTCCTTTCTCCTAGCAGCAGTGTCACTGGAATAATCTTAGAAGAGCAAAATCCTGCTTTCCCCAACTAACAATTGCCTAGATTTAGAGATCTGCGTTAGCCGTCAAAACCAGCGTTAGGGGCTCCTAATGCTGGTTTTGGCCGCCCGCTGGTATTTAGAGTCAGGAAAGGGTCTAACGCTCACTTTGCAGCCGCGACTTTTCCATACCGCAGATCCCCCTACGCCATTTGCGTATCCTATCTTTTCAATGGGATCTTTCTAACGCTGGTATTTAGAGTCTTGGCTGAAGTGAGCGTTAGAAATCTAACGACAAGACTCCAGCCGCAGTAAAAAGCCAGGAGTTAAGAGCTTTCTGGGCTAACGCCGGTTCATAAAGCTCTTAACTACTGTGCTCTAAAGTACACTAACACCCATAAACTACCTATGTACCACTAAACCGAGGTCCCCCCACATCGCCGCCACTCTATTAAATTTTTTTAACCCCTAATCTGCCGACCGCACACCGCCGCCACATACATTATCCCTATGTACCCCTAATCTGCTGCCCCTAACACCGCCGACCCCTATATTATATTTATTAACCCCTAATATGCCCCCCCCAACGTCGCCGCCACCTACCTACAATTATTAACCCTTAATCTGCCGACCGGACCTCACCGCTACTATAATAAAGTTATTAACCCCTAATCCGCCTCACTCCCGCCTCAATAACCCTATAATAAATAGTATTACCCCCTAATCTGCCCTCCCTAACATCACCGACACCTAACTTCAAGTATTAACCCCTAATCTGCCGACCGGACCTCACCGCTACTCTAATAAATTTATTAACCCCTAAAGCTAAGTCTAACCCTAACACTAACACCCCCCTAAGTTAAATATAATTTTTATCTAACAAAATAAATTATTTCTTATTAAATAAATTATTCCTATTTAAAGCTAAATACTTACCTGTAAAATAAACCCTAATATAGCTACAATATAAATTATAATTATATTGTAGCTATTTTAGGATTAATATTTATTTTACAGGCAACTTTGTATTTATTTTAACCAGGTACAATAGCTATTAAATAGTTAATAACTATTTAATAGCTACCTAGTTAAAATAATTACAAAATTACCTGTAAAATAAATCCTAACCTAAGTTACAATTAAACCTAACACTACACTATCAATAAATAAATTAAATAAAATACCTACAATTATCTACAATTAAACCTAGCACTACACTATCAATAAATTAATTACATACAAATACCTACAAATAAATACAATTAAATAAACTAACTAAAGTACAAAAAATAAAAAAGAACTAAGTTACAAAATATAAAAAAATAATTTACAAACATTATAAAAATATTACAATTTTAAGCTAATTACACCTACTCTAAGCCCCCAAATAAAATAACAAAGCCCCCCAAAATAAAAAAATGCCCTACCCTATTCTAAAATAAAAATTGAAAAGCTCTTTTACCTTACCAGCCCTTAAAAGGGCCTTTTGCGGGGCATGCCCCAAAGAATTCTGCTCTTTTGCCTGTAAAAAAAAACATACAATACCCCCCCCAACATTACAACCCACCACCCACATACCCCTAATCTAACCCAAACCCCCCTTAAATAAACCGAACACTAAGCCCCTGAAGATCTCCCTACCTTATCTTCACCACGCCGGGTATCACCGATCCGTCCAGAAGAGGCTCCGAAGTCTTCATCCAAGCCCAAGAGGTCCATCATCGGGCTGAAGAGGTCCATCATCCGGCTGAAGTCTTGATCCAAGCGGGGGCTGAAGAGGTCCATCATCCGGCTGAAGTCTTCTATCAAGCGGCATCTTCAATCTTCTTTCTTCCGGATCCATCTTCATCCCGCCGACGCGGAACATCCATCCTGGCTGACGACTTCCCGACGAATGACGGTTCCTTTAAGGGACGTCATCCAAGATGGCGTCCCTCAAATTCCGATTTGCTCATAGGATTCTATCAGCCAATCGGAATTAAGGTAGGAAAATCAGCCAATCAGATTCAAGTTCAATCCGATTGGCTGATTGGATCAGCCAATCAGATTGAGCTTGCATTCTATTGGCTGTTCCGATCAGCCAATAGAATGCAAGCTCAATCTGATTGGCTGATCCAATCAGCCAATCGGATTGAACTTGAATCTGATTGGCTGATTCCATCAGCCAATCAGAATTTTCCTACCTTAATTCCGATTGGCTGATAGAATCCTATCAGCCAATCGGAATTTGAGGGACGCCATCTTGGATGACATCCCTTAAAGGAACCGTCATTCATCGGGAAGTCGTCGGCCAGGATGGATGTTCCGCGTCGGCGGGATGAAGATGGATCCGGAAGAAAGAAGATTGAAGATGCCGCTTGATAGAAGATTTCAGCCGGATGATAGACCTCTTCAGCCCCCGCTTGGATCAAGACTTCAGCCGGATGATGGACCTCTTCAGCCCGATGATGGACCTATTCAGCCCCCGCTTGGGCTTGGATGAAGACTTCGGAGCCTCTTCTGGATGGATCGGTGATACCCAGCGTGGTGAAGATAAGGTAGGGAGATCTTCAGGGGCTTAGTGTTAGGTTTATTTAAGGGGGGTTTGGGTTAGATTAGGGGTATGTGGGTGGTGGGTTGTAATGTTGGGGGGGGTATTGTATGGGTTTTTTTACAGGCAAAAGAGCAGAATTCTTTGGGGCATGCCCCGCAAAAGGCCCTTTTAAGGGCTGGTAAGGTAAAAGAGCTTTTCAATTTTTATTTTAGAATAGGGTAGGGCATTTTTTTATTTTGGGGGGCTTTGTTATTTTATTAGGGGGCTTAGAGTAGGTGTAATTAGCTTAAAATTGTTGTAATATTTTTATAATGTTTGTAAATTATTTTTTTATTTTTTGTAACTTAGTTTTTTTTTTATTTTTTGTACTTTAGTTAGTGTATTTATTTGTATTTATTTGTAGGTATTTGTATGTAATTAATTTATTGATAGTGTAGTGTTAGGTTTAATTGTAGATAATTGTAGATATTGTATTTATTTATTGATAGTGTAGTGTTAGGTTTAATTGTAACTTAGGTTAGGATTTATTTTACAGGTAATTTTGTAATTATTTTAACTAGGTAGCTATTAAATAGTTATTAACTATTTAATAGCTATTGTACCTGGTTAAAATAAATACAAAGTTGCCTGTAAAATAAATATTAATCCTAAAATAGCTACAATATAATTATAATTTATATTGTAGCTATATTAGGGTTTATTTTACAGGTAAGTATTTAGCTTTAAATAGGAATAATTTATTTAATAAGAAATAATTTATTTCGTTAGATAAAAATTATATTTAACTTAGGGGGGTGTTAGGGTTAGATTTAGCTTTAGGGGTTAATAAATTTATTAGAGTAGCGGTGAGGTCCGGTCGGCAGATTAGGGGTTAATACTTGAAGTTAGGTGTCGGTGATGTTAGGGAGGGCAGATTAGGGGTTAATACTATTTATTATAGGGTTATTGAGGCGGGAGTGAGGCAGATTAGGGGTTAATAACTTTATTATAGTAGCGGTGAGGTCCGGTCGGCAGATTAGGGGTTAATAATTGTAGGTAGGTGGCGGCGACGTTGGGGGGGCAGATTAGGGGTTAATATAATATAGGGGTCGGCGGTGTTAGGGGCAGCAGATTAGGGGTACATAGGGATAACGTAGGTTGCGGCGGTGTACGGAGCGGCAGATTAGGGGTTAATAATAATATGCAGGGGTCAGCGATAGCGGGGTCGGCAGATTAGGGGTTAATAAGTGTAAGGTTAGGGGTGTTTAGACTCGGGGTTCATGTTAGGGTGTTAGGTGCAGACTTAGGAAGTGTTTCCTCATAGGAAACAATGGGGCTGCGTTAGGAGCTGAACGCTGCTTTTTTGCAGGTGTAAGTTTTTTTTTCAGCTCAAACGGCCCCATTGTTTCCTATGGGGGAATCGTGCACGAGCACGTTTTTTAAGCTGGCCGCGTCCGTAAGCACCGCTGGTATTGAGAGTTGAAGTGGCGGTAAATTATGCTATATGCTCCCTTTTTGGAGCCTAACGCAGCCCTTCTGTGAACTCTAAATACCAGCGGTATTTAAAAGGTGCGGGGGGAAAAAAAGCACGCGTAGCTAACGCACCCCTTTGGCCGCAGAACTCTAAATCTAGCCGATAGTTTCCGATAGTTTCCATTTTCCTGTGTAATCGCAAAATGTTAATTTTGTCTTTGAAGTTTAAAGATCTGACCATGATTGGTCTATTAGTGTTTTTTCCAGTGGCACTGCTCCTAGGAGAGCCCATCCTGTGTGCCCTTTCGATATTCATTGGAAGATTCTGTTGCTCAACACCTAAGATTTTTGGTAACGTGAATGCAGCAAAATGTAGTATATTTTTAAATTCCTCGGTTTCAGGGAGACCTACAATCTTCACGTTATTCCGTCTGAAACGATCCTCCAGATTGTCTTTTCTAGCATTCAACAGCAAAGGGGTTTTTTATCTTGTGCTAGTACTATCTCTGATTGGTTATTAAGTGTATCCTCAATTACTGATATTCTATCCTCTGCCTCCGTTAATCTGTTGGCGAATTTTCTAACTTCCGCCGATAAACTCGACATTCAGAGATAAAAATTGAGGTAAAAAAATATCTGATAGTTGATTCACCATTAATTGTATATCTGCTTTCGGAATTGCCCCTTCACTCTGTGTCTCATTTAAATCTTTCGTTTTAGGGAAACCTTTCCATGTGCTCCAAAAGTGCATGTAAAACAGTGTTAATATGTTAGCTATAAATGTTTCCACCCTTCCATTTTAAAAAAAAAAAAATTATTTTAAAGGTGTCGGGAGGTATGAGTCACAAGAAAAAAAAAAAAAAGAAAAAAAAATTATAAGATAATAAAGCACAAAAAAAACACATATGTGTTATTGTTATATCTAAATGACCACCATGTCAATATCTGTCAAAGTTGATCCACATCCGCCTAGAATAGGCAAAAATCCTATAATCATGAAAGTACAGTTTAAAGTCAGTTTTTTTAATTCTAATACAAAAAACTAATTCTGTTTTCATTAATAGCACAATTTTAAACCTTTTTACTTCAAGCGCCAAAACTGACGCCTAGAATGTTCGTTATAGCCTTAAAATTTTTAACTTTATCCACATCTAAGGCACGAGTACAACAATCTGTTACTTATCAAGCTTATTTCAGGCCTATCAAAGTTGATCAACACCAAGCTAGAATAGGCAAAAATACTATAGTCATCTATGTACAGTTTAAAGTCAGTTTTTTTAATTTAAATACAACAACCTCATTCTATTTTCATTAATAGCACAATTTTAAAACTTTTTACTTTAAGCACCAAAACTGACGCTTAAAATATTAATTGTAGCCTTAAAAATGTGCACTTTATCGGGATTTCCCCTCTTCATATTTGGGAGGCACATAAGTGCGTTATTAGAGGGGAATTAATAGGGATTAAAGCAGCAAGAAATAAACAAAACGCCCTAGCCCTTAAAAACCTATTAGAAGAATTGGAAAAATTACTAGACTCCCACAAAAGACATCCCAAAGCTCACTCTCTATTAGATCACATACAGCACAAACAAAAACAGCTAGATCTTCTCCTGGGTAGAGAGGCTAAGAGAAGGGCTCTCTTTCTTAGAAGAAGGTTTTATGAGGGGGGAAACAAACAGGGTAGACTTTTGGCGAGGCTTTTACGTACTAGATCCTCTAAAAGCTACATTATGTCTATAAAGGATACGAGAGGAAAGGTATGGTACACCTCTACTGGCATAGCTAACAATTTTAAAGCATATTATGAAGGCCTCTACAATTTACACAGAACTACTACTCCACCCACACATTTGGCTATTACAGAATACCTGGCATCCCTTAAGTTGCCCTCCATGACTACAGACCAAAAATCCGAGCTTGAATCTCCCTTCACCTTAAAAGAACTTCAGACAACTATTCTCTCCTTCCCATTGACATTGACAGTAATTCCTCTTTTCCTCCCCTGTCCCTCCAAGCACACATATCAGTGATCCCAAAACCAAACAAACCCCAGGACCTTATTCCTAATTATAGGCCAATATCCCTTTTAAACACGGACATCAAAATTTTCGCTAAATTATTATCTCTTAGACTAAATCGATATCTCCCATATTTAATTCATCAAGATCAAGTCGGATTCGTTCCCTTCAAAGAGGCAAAAGATAGTACAGTCCGCAACCTCCATCTCCTCTGGTATTCTAAAAGTCAGGGCCTTCCCGCGATTTTTCTGTCCACCGATGCGGAGAAGGCTTTCGACCGCGTCGGTTGGCCTTCTCTCAAAGCCACCCTCCAAACGATGGGGATCGGAGAGACTATGCTTCATAGAATTTTCGCATTATATAACGCCCCGAGTGCTAGAATATCAATTAATGGCATTCTCTCTCCCCCGTTCCCAATCTCGAATGGCACCAGACAAGGGTGCCCCCTGTCTCCCCTGTTGTTTGTCTGCCTTTTGGAGACATTTGCTCCAAAAACAAGACAAAACCCAGATATCACAGGTATATCGATCGGAGAAGAATCTTATAAATCGTCTCTATTCGCGGACGACGTGTTATTTTCACTTACTAATCCTAGTAGGTCTATCCCCTCTATCCTGAAGGAACTTTCACTGTTTAACAGTCTTGCCAATTTCCTCATTAACCATTCAAAATCAGAATACCTAATGGTTTCCATGCCTCATACCCTCTCCCAACAACTTAGTTAATCCTGCTCCTTCCGTCAGTGCAATTCCTCTCTAAAATACCTGGGTACATATCTTACTAATGACCTGGACCAGGTTTACAACTTAAATTTTACCCCTACAAAATTATCCCTTGAACGAGAACTCTCCTCGTGGCACTCTAGACATCTCTCCTGGATAGGTAGAATCAACGCAATAAAAATGACAGCCTTCCCCAAACTTCCATATCTACTACAGGCCCTCCCTATCCCCCTCCCTCCCAGATTCCTCACGAAAAGGCCAATAGAACCAACCCTTACCTCTCATCCAGACCATCCCCCCTGACTTCCCTAATCCATAATTCCGAATTCTCTTTTACTGCCCTGGGATCTTTCCCTGACAATCGTACGACTTCTCCAGACATTACCATTCAACATCTTTCTTAAGATGAACATTTGCTCTCACAATCACAACTAAAGGACACGGTTTTCACTTGGTCTCATAACTGGTTTAATTATAGGAAGGTCCACCATTACATTACTACTCACAAACAACAACATAACATGTTGAGACATAAAACTAAATTAGAAAAATTACTTTCTTCCTCATCTACACTTAGTCACACCCTTTCTAAGATCTACTCTATCCAAACCCAACCCCCTCCAGGCAGTCTGCCCTCCTCTATGGAATCTTGGGAGAGGGAATTGGGAGTTATTATTCTACCCCAAATGGCATCTTCCATGTTTATTAATACTAAATCGTCCTCGTCATCTGCAGGACTATTGGAAATAAACTACAAAATTCTCCATAACTGGTACCTTCCCCCGAAACGCCCGCATACATTATACCCCACATCTAATAATCGCTGCTGGCGTTGTGGACTTGTGGTCATATAGGTAGTGGCATGGGCCACATGTGTTGGTGGTGTAACATTATTAACTCTTTTTGGAGAGCCATTATTGGGGAGATGGAGAGGATCTTCCAGACGACAATGCCTTTAGACCCATTATTATTTCTCTTGAATAAGAGTTTCAAATTCCCCTCCAAGGCCCACTCTATATTGTTTTGCATTTGTATTAATAGCGCTAAATCACTTATCGCAAAAAATTGGAAATCCCCAGACCCACCTGATTTAACTCTTTGGAGAAATAAAGTTTCTGACCTCTTAGAACTGGAGGAGTATAGATCGTTTAGGTTGGATACTAGAGATCACTTTATAATTGCACAGGACATATGGGATCAATATCTAAAATTAAACCTAAACACTTCCGCTCTTTTGATACATTAAAACCTGTCTCTATGACATTTAAGGAAACACAGTATTCTAATGATGTTTTTCGAATTTGACCTTATGTACTTTAATTATTGTAATAGCTGGAACAGATATCAGGCCGATATTATTTTTCTTTTCCCCCTGTTTCTTTTTCTCCCTTTTTTTTTCTCTTTCTTTCCATTTTTCTCTCTTCTTGGTTAGATAATTTTTTCACTGTTATTTTTTTAATCTTGTAAGAGAACGGTCATTATTGTCTGACCATACTCATTATATTGGAATGTTTTTGTCTTTTGGCAAACGTATATTGTTATTACAATTTTTGTAGAAGTTCTCATATCCTTTCAATAAAAAGAATTTAGAATAACAATGTGCACTTTATCCACATCTAAGGCACGAATACAACAATCTGTTACTTAACAAGCTTATTTCAGACATAGGGGCATATCTTTCAAGCTCCGTATGGAGCTTGAAGCCCGTGTTTCTGGCGAGCCTTCAGGCTCGCCTTAAACACCAGTCATGATAACCTGTCCGCCTGCTCTGAGCAGGCGGACAGACATCGCCGCCCCCCTGCTGATTGGCCGCAAATCTGCAGGGGGCGGCGTTGCACCAGCAGTTCACAAGAGCTGCTGGCGCAATGCTGAATATGGAGAGCGTATTGCTCTCCGCATTCAGCGAGGTCTGTCGGACCTAATCCGCACTGTCGGATCAGGTCCGACAGACCTTTGTTAAATAGGCCCCTTAGCCTTTACCCAGTTAACAGATTTGTGGTTTTACTTAATCTGGAGTTTGAGGTAATATCTATCCCTTAAATTAACTAAAAAGGGGGGGCAAACAACTATTACTTTGAGGAAGCCATAAACTCTGAGACCCGCAGATAGAAAACAGTTGACCTTACATCTAAACTTAGTGCTATGGCACCAGCTCTATGTAAATACTCAGCTCACCTAGTGGTCTTATACCCCTGGAAGACTATACTCATGTACTTTCCCATACATGTTTTCTTAAATTTCCAGCGTCAGACAATCAGTATTTTGTATTCAGAAGAAAAAGAGTTAGAACCCACTTCTCATACTTATCAGTAGGTAAACCTTTTTTGTATCAAATTAAGCCACCTCTTGCATTAGTTGCTAACGTATACTTTGAAAAGTATATAACAATGTGTCAATCTAACTTAGCAATCTTCAGACTTCAGCTTATTGTATCTCTCTCTTAAACCTCAGGTTAACCAGTTTATCAATTTAACCTCTCTAAACCTTATACTAGTTTTACATTCCTCAGAGTATCAATCAAACACATTTGTAACAAGCACGATACAGCCTTTCTGTCGCCAAACAAGTTACATCTAATATTTTCCGAACAGTAGATTTAGGCAGTTAGTTTAACAATGAGATACTCTGAACATGGGCAGTTACTCTGTCAAGGTGAGAAATGGAGAGTCCCGCAGACAAGTTCAAGAATAGAACAAGGAAAAAGGAACAAACTGTCCCAGTAACAACTTTCTCTCAAGCCTTGTGCCAACTTCCTATATAGATAGGCTGATTAAGATGTTTTTTTCCCAGCCGTTTTCATACAGCGAGAGGGGGGTGTATCCAACCCTCTCTGCCGATACTTAAAACCCAGTATAGTGAGGGGAGGATTTTGTGTAAATGATGATCTTCACAGATCTTTGACTAGCAAGCAATTTTCAACAAAACTTATATAGCTGCAATGGCACACAGTACTTGCGGTTTTCCTTTCCCTGAGACTCCTCCGCTTTGTCTGCGGTCTGTCTTGAGTGTCCACACTGTGGATTGGTCACCCTTGGCCCTAGGCGCCCCGCTGCAGATCTCTCTCCAACTGGGTGTCTGCCGATGGATGTGTTGCAAAGACTCCAGACCAATACCGGTCTATCTTGTGTGCTGTAGCAGGGGAGTACCGCCACCACCGGCGTCATCTCTGTCGCTTATAGATGCGCCCTCTTACTTGGCGGCAGCTTGCTTGTCATCTCTCCTCCTGACTCACTATCTGCAGGGTTACTGTTCTAACCTCCATGACCGGCTGCTAGCTGGGGGGACACGGCATACTAGTCAGGTGCTTGTAGCAAACTTCGGCTGCGGCTCTAGCATTGAACCTCCTGCGACTCCTGCTTGCTTCCTGGTCAAACCCCCAATCCCAGGGGTTAGTGTCCTAGGGAGGTTAGCACTTTTCTCCTCCAACAATGGACATTGACCATGGGTCTGTCTCTTTCGAACTCTGTCGAGCAGCATGCCGTTATCGCATGCTCCTTCTAGCTCCTACCTCTGAAAGTATCAAACAGTCCCCTACACTGCTGGCAAGTATTTTAAAATAATTTTCAAAAATAAGCAAAATGAATTACATAGCTAAGCTGCCTGGAGAAGTCAACTCCACCTCTCTTATCAGTGTTTAGACACAGGCATTGTATTTCAACTGAGTTCACAGCTTCTAGGCCTGCCCCAGCAGTTAATTCCTATGCATTTTTGCATTCTACCAAAACAACAATAGATATAGATACAGCCATAGAAGGAAATGTGTGGCGGAGTTAGAGCTTTACAATTCAGAAACTAAAAAGAAAGGGTTAATGGCGAGGCGCTGCAGTGTAAATTTGCAGTTAAAGTAATTAAAGTACATAATATTATATTTTGTCTCTATCCCAACTTGTTTTATGTCCCTTTAATACACATAATAAATCTGTGGCATATTTATGTTTCCGTGTTCTAGTTTAACCCAAAGCTTACAATCAAACGCCTAGATTTAGAGTTCTGCGGCCAAAGGGGTGCGTTAGCTACGCGTGCTTTTTTCCCACGCACCTTTTAAATACCGCTGGTATTTAGAGTTCACAGAATGGCTGGGTTTTCAGTGCGTTAGGCTCCAAAAAGGGAGCGTAGAGCATAATTTAACGCCACTGCAACTCTAGATACCAGCTGTGCTTACGGAAGCGGCCAGCTTAAAAAACTTGCTCGTGCACGATTCCCCCATAGAAAACAATGGGGCTGTTTGAGCTGAAAAAAAACCTAACACCTGCAAAAAAGCCGCGTTCAGCTCCTAACGCAGCCCCATTGTTTTCTATGGGGAAACACTTCCTACGTCTGCACCTAACACTCTAACATGTACCCCGAGTCTAAACACCCCTAACCTTACGCTTATTAACCCCTATTCTGCCGCCCCCGCTATCGCTGACACCTGCATATTATTATTAACCCCTAATCTGCCGCTCCGTACACCACCGCCACCTACATTATAGCTATGCACCCCTAATCTGCTGCCCCTAACACCGCCGACCCCTATATTATATTTATTAACCCCTAATCTGCCCCCCACAACGTTGCCGCCAGCTACCTACACTTATTAACCCCTAATCTGCCAAGCGGACCGCACCGCTATTATAATAAAGTTACTAGTTAATTCAACTCAGAGGTTGAAGAAAAAAGAATGCATGTAGATAGCACTTAACTCTCCCTATATGTCAATGTATTACATCAAGGTCTGAAGAAGTGTTAAGGTGATAAATTTTAAAATATAACCTTTATTGGTTTAATTAAAATAAAGAACACACACTACAACACACAGTTAAAATTACAAAAGAATTGTACCCTAAGAACAATATGTGTAATTATTCAATGAATATCTTGAACTGTGGGACAAAACTCACAGCCTCAATAATGGGTAGGCACTGTAATAAGTGCAGATGATAGTTGTACTCTCGTATATTGGTCTGTAAAATCAATATAGAAATCTTCCCCAGATATACAGGGAAGATAGTTAGCTCTCCAAATCACAAGTGTATTAGAGATAGTGACTTAATGAAGTATTGGAATAGCAAATAATGAGGATATCAATTGTAGATGTGTCTATATATACCCATTAAAATGATAAACTAAGTCTCGCATCAGATAGTGTAAGGATATTGGATTCAACTGTATGAATCTAGATTTCTAGAACGGTCACTAGTCAGTGGCTCATTTAAACAGGATTGATTGAGTAATGTATCAAATATCATTCAGGTATTGGATGGATACGATATCTTGATGCTGTGTATTGAATTTATCAATAATGGGTTAGCAATAGTATCTAGTTATATTGACATATAAAGATCACATCTCATTATTTCCAGGTTAGGTATTATCTTGCTTGGTGTGACTGGATATCACATACAGGTAAAATTAGAGATTCACCTGCCACTATGTGGCCTAGGTGTTATAATTTGAATGTCAATCGTATTGATGTGGAAATCCCAAATTATCAAAATTATTGAATAATTTGGTATGAGGTATATTGGTGTGAATCACTAAAAATAAACACTTGTGAGAAATATTTTAACTATTAATACATTAGAATAGTCACTAATTTGTGGCTCATTTAGATGAGGTTTTAAGAATCTCGTGTCAGTGTTTAGATAGTCCCCTAAATATAGCTGGAATGTATAAATGATAAGGCTGACCCATGAATATAGGGTAGTTGCTTGTCAATGGCTCACTAGAGATATATAGGGAAATCTCTGATCATGGGTTCCACTATTTGTTATGGCTATATTACATATAGTAGGTTGGAGTTCAAATATAATGGTTGGATTCACTGCACTTCTTATAAAATTCAATATTAGCTTATAGATTCTTTGTGTATACCTCTTATAGTTTCTAAAGTTCTACAGTTAGCTAAGATGATATATAATCTTGTATGGGATATTGTTTTCTGAATAACTTCAGGCAGTCCCCTATTGCAGAGTCTTTCAATATGGATTATCTAGAAATTATCATGTGGTCACTAGTCAGTGGCTCTTTAGAATGAAATGGAGGAATTATATTTAGAAAAATAACTTGGATAGAATTGGGTGTCTTTATAATAAGACAGAAGTATATAAGTGCTCAAACTAGCTTAAAAATTGTACCAAGGTTGCTTGTCAGTGGCTCACTGAAAGATTATAGAGAAATTCCTAGCACATCAACTTTACTTTGCTCTATTGAGTATGGCTTATATAGAATTCAATTATTGGAGTGAAATTCACATCACCCCTTTAAATTATTTGATATTTAAATGTAAATATATATTTTTTAAGAGACTTGATTAATAAATACTGCCTAAGATTTTCTGTGAAATAACCTTAATAAATCACAATTTTGTGTAATGTTATGTGTATTTATATCTTAGGGTAAGAGTGTTACACGTTGGTGATTTATACGTTGGTAGGGCGTTGAAAATATCACACAACACTTTAAATTATACCCTGCTGACAAAAGTATATTGTAGCAAGCAAGTTTAAATGTTTCAGTTAGGTCACTGTGTTGGTAGATTGTGCTTATATACTTTGAAATTAAATTGTCAACAGCTTTGCAACTTGCATATATTGTTATTAAGTTTTGATTACACTAGTAATTTAGGCTATACAGATAAAGCGTATTGTAATTGTAGTTTTTAGGTTAAAGTATGAGCCGTGCAAATCACTAGCAGTCAACCGTTATAACCACACAGGTGTAAATAAATGAATTGGACTTTGCACATTAACTACAGGTCATTCGTAACTGCCACACTGATATGCTAAAGTAAGACAGACTTTCCACATAGGTCTAGGATAGTAACTAACAAGATTTTTAATTCTATATTATATCGTTAAGTAAGCAAACAGTGCACTTTACAATTTGCTGTATATCAGCATCAGAGTTAAAACAAAATTAGCCCGCTGACACTGAAAGTTTCCCACTGTATTGAGTATTGGAAATTCTATTTATGGTTTAGAACCTGTCAGGCTCATTATACAATTATCATATTGTTCTAGAGTTTGAATATAAATAGTTAATACAATATTTCTGGAGTACAAATTCTTTTGCTACATTAAAATTCAAGTGAGGGTTGAAAGGAGTTCAACACCCTCCCCTAACATGTTTCGCCGTCTTTGTCGCGGCTTTTTCAAAGGTGGCGCGCGCCCGCGCGTTCACGGGTGTTTATCACATTAGCTCCGCCTTCAAACTCAATCAGCTACCAATCAGAGCCATCCTACTATTTGGACGGTTTGCATAGGTTTGGTTCTTATTAGTTTTCGAAGTACTTATTGGATAAGAGGAAATTGGCACTTTGTGCCGAGTAGGAGCTGCAGATTTTATATACGCAGAATAAATATATCTGATGTATCCCAAATGTAAAGATTCAAGTATAGAAATCGTTTATAATATCGTGTGCCATGATTTTTGATGATGATGATGCTTAGTGTATTATTGGGAAATAACTTGCATGAGCTTGTGGGAAATAATGAATAATAAAAATAATAAACATAATATCACAAGGTGTACCAAAATGTGATCATAATAATGTGATATGATACAGTGACTGAAGATTAATACTACAGGGCTCATTTATGAATGTGTGAAATTGGAATGGAGTGCCATCTACATAGTGGAGTAATATGTGTTAAAAGGAAGAAGTGTGTAGAGTAGAAAAGGACTTGTTGAGTCAAAGTGAAATAGATTGCGACTAATTGCAATAGAAAGGTACCCCAGAAGGGGGTGTGATGTGGATTGGGGTGAAATGTAGTGTATGGAGCAAGGATGGAAAATGTGTGGAAATTGCCTAGTGCTGGTAAGGGATTGGATAACTGAGTGTGTGGGGGAAATGTGTCAAAGTGATAACATGAAGGATTAATGAAATAAAATAAATGTGAGTAACAAAATTGAGTGATATTTTAAAAAATGGTGAAATATAAATCAATAGTAGGTGATAGAAAAATGTATGTGTAATGAGATATGAATACATAGAATAATGCTGATAACACTGGCAGCACTATAGACCTAAATTATATGAATCCATAATGACTAAGTGAGAAAGTAATTGTGGGTGTACAGTATTGAAAAAAATGAAAATAAAAAAATGCCGCTAAAAAGGATTTTTTTATATATTTTTTAAAAAAAGGTGAAAATACTACATTTATACTTGATATATGATGTAAATGAATAATAACTATTCCTCAGAGTGTAACAGTATATTGATTTGTATTTAAATATTAGATGAATGTATGTACATTCTGTTGAAATGGATCTGAATAGTTATTATCCTTAATACTTACATAGGGATACAATCTGATAATTAGATATGGTTATGTGATTGCCTTTTTGGATGATAAATTCCCCATATCTCCATGTAACCTTGAACTCATTTATATTTTAGTACTTTGTTCTTTTTTTAGAAAAAATTGCACTATACGTGCTATTTTAAATAAACATAGAATAATTGTTCTGCTCATTAAGGCCTTTGGGGTGTACACAATTCATCAGATAGATCCATCTGGTTTCTATCTTTAATAATGAATTCTCCAAATCACCACCTCTTAAGCCTAATGATAATTTTTGTACACCGTAACAATGTAGCTCTGAGGTTTTTGATTGGTGATGTTTCAAAAAGTGTGAGGCTATGGAAGTTATTTTTCTTTCTTTGATCACATCATTGGGTGCATTTCGAATATTTCGAAGATGTTCCATAATTCTTGTATGGAGTTTTCTGGTCGTCATACCTATATAGGTCAAAGGACACGTACATTGAAGAGCATAAATGACTCCTGTCGTATTGCAGCTTATATATGATCTGATTGGATGTTGGTTGCCAAATCTATTAGTCATTGTACTAAAATATAAATGAGTTCAAGGTTACATGGAGATATGGGGAATTTATCATCCAAAAAGGCAATCACATAACCATATCTAATTATCAGATTGTATCCCTATGTAAGTATTAAGGATAATAACTATTCAGATCCATTTCAACAGAATGTACATACATTCATCTAATATTTAAATACAAATCAATATACTGTTACACTCTGAGGAATAGTTATTATTCATTTACATCATATATCAAGTATAAATGTAGTATTTTCACCTTTTTTTAAAAAATATATAAAAAAAATCCTTTTTAGCAGCATTTTTTTATTTTCATTTTTTTCAATACTGTACACCCACAATTACTTTCTCACTTAGTCATTATGGATTCATATAATTTAGGTCTATAGTGCTGCCAGTGTTATCAGCATTATTCTATGTATTCATATCTCATTACACATACATTTTTCTATCACCTACTATTGATTTATATTTCACCATTTTTTAAAATATCACTCAATTTTGTTACTCACATTTATTTTATTTCATTAATCCTTCATGTTATCACTTTGACACATTTCCCCCACACACTCAGTTATCCAATCCCTTACCAGCACTAGGCAATTTCCACACATTTTCCATCCTTGCTCCATACACTACATTTCACCCCAATCCACATCACACCCCCTTCTGGGGTACCTTTCTATTGCAATTAGTCGCAATCTATTTCACTTTGACTCAACAAGTCCTTTTCTACTCTACACACTTCTTCCTTTTAACACATATTACTCCACTATGTAGATGGCACTCCATTCCAATTTCACACATTCATAAATGAGCCCTGTAGTATTAATCTTCAGTCACTGTAAGTATCATATCACATTATTATGATCACATTTTGGTACACCTTGTGATATTATGTTTATTATTTTTATTATTCATTATTTCCCACAAGCTCATGCAAGTTATTTCCCAATAATACACTAAGCATCATCATCATCAAAAATCATGGCACACGATATTATAAACGATTTCTATACTTGAATCTTTACATTTGGGATACATCAGATATATTTATTCTGCGTATTCGTATATAAAATCTGCAGCTCCTACTCGGCACAAAGTGCCAATTTCCTCTTATCCAATAAGTACTTCGAAAACTAATAAGAACCAAACCTATGCAAACCGTCCAAATAGTAGGATGGCTCTGATTGGTAGCTGATTGAGTTTGAAGGCGGAGCTAATGTGATAAACACCCGTGAACGCGCGGGCGCGCGCCACCTTTGAAAAAGCCGCGACAAAGACGGCAAAACATGTTAGGGGAGGGTGTTGAACTCCTTTCAACCCTCACTTGAATTTTAATGTAGCAAAATAATTTGTACTCCAGAAATATTGTATTAACTATTTATATTCAAACTCTAGAACAATATGATAATTGTATAATGAGCCTGACAGGTTCTAAACCATAAATAGAATTTCCAATACTCAATACAGTGGGAAACTTTCAGTGTCAGCGGGCTAATTTTGTTTTAACTCTGATGCTGATATACAGCAAATTGTAAAGTGCACTGTTTGCTTACTTAACGATATAATATAGAATTAAATATCTTGTTAGTTACTATCCTAGACCTATGTGGAAAGTCTGTCTTACTTTAGCATATCAGTGTGGCAGTTACGAATGACCTGTAGTTAATGTGCAAAGTCCAATTCATTTATTTACACCTGTGTGGTTATAACGGTTGACTGCTAGTGATTTGCACGGCTCATACTTTAACCTAAAAACTACAATTACAATACGCTTTATCTGTATAGCCTAAATTACTAGTGTAATCAAAACTTAATAACAATATATGCAAGTTGCAAAGCTGTTGACAATTTAATTTCAAAGTATATAAGCACAATCTACCAACACAGTGACCTAACTGAAACATTTAAACTTGCTTGCTACAATATACTTTTGTCAGCAGGGTATAATTTAAAGTGTTGTGTGATATTTTCAACGCCCTACCAACGTATAAATCACCAACGTGTAACACTCTTACCCTAAGATATAAATACACATAACATTACACAAAATTGTGATTTATTAAGGTTATTTCACAGAAAATCTTAGGCAGTATTTATTAATCAAGTCTCTTAAAAAATATATATTTACATTTAAATATCAAATAATTTAAAGGGGTGATGTGAATTTCACTCCAATAATTGAATTCTATATAAGCCATACTCAATAGAGCAAAGTAAAGTTGATGTGCTAGGAATTTCTCTATAATCTTTCAGTGAGCCACTGACAAGCAACCTTGGTACAATTTTTAAGCTAGTTTGAGCACTTATATACTTCTGTCTTATTATAAAGACACCCAATTCTATCCAAGTTATTTTTCTAAATATAATTCCTCCATTTCATTCTAAAGAGCCACTGACTAGTGACCACATGATAATTTCTAGATAATCCATATTGAAAGACTCTGCAATAGGGGACTGCCTGAAGTTATTCAGAAAACAATATCCCATACAAGATTATATATCATCTTAGCTAACTGTAGAACTTTAGAAACTATAAGAGGTATACACAAAGAATCTATAAGCTAATATTGAATTTTATAAGAAGTGCAGTGAATCCAACCATTATATTTGAACTCCAACCTACTATATGTAATATAGCCATAACAAATAGCGGAACCCATGATCAGAGATTTCCCTATATATCTCTAGTGAGCCATTGACAAGCAACTACCCTATATTCATGGGTCAGCCTGATCGTTTATACATTCCAGCTATATTTAGGTGACTATCTAAACACTGACACGAGATTCTTAAAACCTCATCTAAATGAGCCACAAATTAGTGACTATTCTAATGTATTAATAGTTAAAATATTTCTCACAAGTGTTTATTTTTAGTGATTCACACCAATATACCTCATACCAAATTATTCAATAATTTTGATAATTTGGGGTTTCCACATCAATACGATTGACATTCAAATTATAACACCTAGGCCACATAGTGGCAGGTGAATCTCTAATTTTACCTGTATGTGATATCCAGTCACACCAAGCAAGATAATACCTAACCTGGAAATAATGAGATGTGATCTTTATATGTCAATATAACTAGATACTATTGCTAACCCATTATTGATAAATTCAATACACAGCATCAAGATATCGTATCCATCCAATACCTGAATGATATTTGATACATTACTCAATCAATCCTGTTTAAATGAGCCACTGACTAGTGACCGTTCTAGAAATCTAGATTCATACAGTTGAATCCAATATCCTTACACTATCTGATGCGAGACTTAGTTTATCATTTTAATGGGTATATATAGACACATGTACAATTGATATCCTCATTATTTGCTATTCCAATACTTCATTAAGTCACTATCTCTAATACACTTGTGATTTGGAGAGCTAACTATCTTCCCTGTATATCTGGGGAAGATTTCGATACTGATTTTACAGACCAATATACGAGAGTACAACTATCATCTGCACTTATTACAGTGCCTACCCATTATTGAGGCTGTGAGTTTTGTCCCACAGTTCAAGATATTCATTAAATAATTACACATATTGTTCTTAGGGTACAATTCTTTTGTAATTTTAACTGTGTGTTGTAGTGCGTGTTCTTTATTTTAATTAAACCAATAAAGGTTATATTTTAAAATTTATCACCTTAACACTTCTTCAGACCTTGATGTAATACATTGACATATAGGAAGAGTTAAGTGCTATCTACATGCATTCTTTTTTCTTCAACCTCTGAGTTGAATTAACTAGTCAGTTTCCTTTGATGCATAAGCACTCCAGCTTTTGGAAAATATTCATATATATATATATATATATATATATATATATATATATATTTTTTTTTTTCCAGTATATAAGCACTCCCCAATCCTTAGTGTAGTGCTGTTGCCACTTTTTCTTTTCCAAATTATAATAAAGTTATTAACCCCTAATCCGCCTCACTCCAGCCTCAATAACCCTATAATAAATAGTATTAACCCCTAATCTGCCCTCCCTTACATCACCGACACCTAACTTCAATTATTAACCCCTAATCTGCCGACCGAATCTCGCCGCTACTGTAATAAATGGATTAACCCCTAAAGCTAAGTCTAACCCTAACACTAACACCCCCCTAAATTAAATATAATTTAAATCTAACTAAATAAATTAACTCTTATTAAATAAATTATTCCTATTTAAAGCTAAATACTTACCTGTAAAATAAACCCTAATATAGCTACAATATAAATTATAATTATATTATAGCTATTTTAGGATTAATATTTATTTTACAGGTAACTTTGTATTTATTTTAACCAGGTACAATAGCTATTAAATAGTTAAGAACTATTTAATAGCTAAAATAGTTAAAATAATTACAAAATTACCTGTAAAATAAATCCTAACCTAAGTTAAAATTAAACCTAACACTACACTATCAATAAATAAATTAAATAAACTACCTACAATTATCTACAATTAAACCTAACACTACACTATCAATAAATAAATTAAATACAATTCCTACAAATAAATACAATTAAATAAACTAACTAAAGTACAAAAAATAAAAAAATATTTACAAACATTAGAAAAATATTACAACAATTTTAAACTAATTACACCTACTCTAAGCCCCCTAATAAAATAACAAAGCCCCCCAAAATAAAAAATGCCCTACCCTATTCTAAATTAAAAAAGTTCAAAGTTCTTTTACCTTACCAGCCCTTAAAAGGACCTTTTGTGGGGCATGCCCCAAAGAATTCAGCTCTTTTGCCTGTAAAAAAAAACATACAATACCCCCCCCAACATTACAACCCACCACCCACATACCCCTAATCTAACCCAAACCCCCCTTAAATAAACCTAACACTAAGCCCCTGAAGATCTTCCTACCTTTTCTTCACCTCGCCGGGTTCAGCGATCGATCCAGAAGAGCCTCCGATGTCTTGATCCAAGCCCAAGCGGGGGGCTGAAGATGTCCATGACCTGGCTGAAGTCTTCATCCAAGCGGGAGCTGAAGAGGTCCATGATCCGGCTGAAGTCTTCTATCAACGGCATCTTCAATCTTCTTTCTTCCGGATCCATGTTCATCCCGCCGACGTGGAACATCCATCTTCACCGACGACTTCCCGACGAATGACGGTTCCTTTAAGGGACGTCATCCAAGATGGCGTCCCTCGAATTCCGATTGGCTGATAGGATTCTATCAGCCAATCGGAATTAAGGTAGGAAAATTCTGATTGGCTGATGGAATCAGCCAATCAGAATCAAGTTCAATCCGATTGGCTGATCCGATCAGCCAATCAGATTGAGCTCGCATTCTATTGGCTGATCGGAACAGCCAATAGAATGCGAGCTCAATCTGATTGGCTGATTTTCTGATTGGCTGATTTTCCTACCTTAATTCCGATTGGCTGATAGAATCCTATCAGCCAATCGGAATTCGAGGGACGCCATCTTGGATGACGTCCCTTAAAGGAACCGTCATTCGTCGGGAAGTCGTCGGTGAAGATGGATGTTCCGCGTCGGCGGGATGAACATGGATCCGGAAGAAAGAAGATTGAAGATGCCGTTGATAGAAGACTTCAGCCGGATCATGGACCTCTTCAGCTCCCGCTTGGATGAAGACTTCAGCCGGATCATGGACATCTTCAGCCCCCCGCTTGGGCTTGGATCAAGACATCGGAGGCTCTTCTGGATCGATCGGTGAACCCGGCGAGGTGAAGATAAGGTAGGAAGATCTTCAGGGGCTTAGTGTTAGGTTTATTTAAGGGGGGTTTGGGTTAGATTAGGGGTATGTGGGTGGTGGGTTGTAATGTTGGGGGGGGTATTGTATGTTTTTTTTTTCAGGCAAAAGAGCTGAATTCTTTGGGGCATGCCCCACAAAAGGTCCTTTTAAGGGCTGGTAAGGTAAAAGAGCTTTGAACTTTTTTAATTTAGAATAGGGTAGGGCATTTTTTATTTTGGGGGGCTTTGTTATTTTATTAGGGGGCTTAGAGTAGGTGTAATTAGTTTAAAATTGTTGTAATATTTTTCTAATGTTTGTAAATATTTTTTTATTTTTTGTAACTTAGTTCTTTTTTATTTTTCGTACTTTAGTTAGTTTATTTCATTGTATTTATTTGTAGATATTTTATTTAAATAATTTATTGATAGTGTAGTGTTAGGTTTAATTGTAGATAATTGTAGATATTGTATTTAATTAATTTATTGATAGTGTAGTGTTAGGTTTAATTGTAACTTAGGTTAGGATTTATTTTACAGGTAATTTTGTAATTATTTTAACTATTTTAGCTATTAAATAGTTCTTAACTATTTAATAGCTATTGTACCTGGTTAAAATAAATACAAAGTTGCCTGTAAAATAAATATTAATCCTAAAATAGCTATAATATAATTATAATTTATATTGTAGCTATATTAGGGTTTATTTTACAGGTAAGTATTTAGATTTAAATAGGAATAATTTATTTAATAAGAGTTAATTTATTTCAATAGAATAAAATTATATTTAATTTAGGGGGGTGTTAGGGTTAGGGTTAAAATTAGCTTTAGGGGTTAAAAAATTTATTAGAGTAGCTGTGAGCTCCGATCGGCAGATTTGGGGTTAATACTTGAAGTTAGGTGTCGGCGATGTTAGGGAGGGCAGATTAGGGGTTAATACTATTTATTATAGGGTTATTGAGGCGGGAGTGAGGCGGATTAGGGGTTAATAACTTTATTATAGTAGCGGTGCGGTCCACTCAGCAGATTAGGGGTTAAGTGTAGGCAGGTGGAGGCGACGTTGTGGGGGGCAGATTAGGGGTTAATAAATATAATATAGGGGTCGGCGGTGTTAGGGGCAGCAGATTAGGGGTACATAGGGATAACGTAGTTGGCGGCAGTGTACGGAGCGGAAGATTAGGGGTTAAAAAAAATTTATAGAGTGGCGGCGATGTGGGGGGGCCTCGGTTTAGGGGTACATAGGTAGTTTATGGGTGTTAGTGTACTTTAGAGCACAGTAGTTAAGAGCTTTATAAACCGGCGTTCGCCCAGAAAGCTCTTAACTACTGACTTTTTTCTGCGGCTGGAGTTTTGTCGTTAGAATTCTAACGCTCACTTCAGCCACAACTCTAAATACCGGAGTTAGAAAGATCCCATTGAAAAGATAGGATACGCAATTGACGTAAGGGGATCTGCGGTATGGAAAAGTCGCGGCTGGAAAGTGAGCGTTAGACCCTTTCCTGACTGACTCCAAATACCGGCGGTAGCCCAAAACCAGCGTTAGGAGCCTCTAACGCTGGTTTTGACGGCTACCGCCCAACTCTAAATCTAGGCCAAAGTGAATAGACCAATTCCATTTTGCTATCCTTTAACAAATAGTCTACTACGGTTAACCCTCCCCAGTTTTTAGGAAGAGATAAAGTTGTCCTGCTAACTCTAGGTGGCTTCATATGTATTGTTTTTTGCAGGAAAAAAAAATATTTTATCTATTATAAAGGATCATGAATTTATTTTAAAAAGTCTATGAACACTCTACACACTAGTACATTGAAACACACATTATGGGATTTTCTAGAATTATAATTCTTCAAATATTTGTCTATTGTACTGATGGAAGATGAATGTAATATTATTTATTATTTTAAGTGCTAAATTTAGAAAATAAATAAATATGAAAAGAAGATAAAATTCCCCTAGACTTTAATGATGAATTTTAAAGAAAACATTTGTGATCAACCCCAAAGTTTAAAAACTGATGTTAGAATATGTAGGAATTAGAGGTGCCAACTTTTTTTTTTTTAAGAAAATAAGAGAGACTAAGGAATCCACACATTTCGCATAGGAAATCAACAAATTGTACAAAAGTTACGGAAAGAACACGATTTTACAATTTGATACAGTTTGGTACAACAAACTTCTTCATATAAATCATCTTCATTCAAGCAGTCTGGCAAACCTGTGAATAATTTTTGTAATTTAAGGCACAGAGTAAACACATTAAACTGTCAGATAAAATTCTTAAATAAGATTACAAGAGTACAGTAATAAATGTTTAAATTAACACTTTACATGTTGCAAAGTACAAAGGCGAAAAATAAAGGGGTATGGGAGACTGTAAAAAAGTTTGGCCAAATAAGCAAGATCCCTGGAATTAATTGAAAGGTTTAGCAACCCTAATTGGAAACTACAAAATTAGTGAATAAATAATTAATTGGTCCAACAGATGCTGAGACAACAGCAGGTAAGACACGTCATTAAAGATGTGGTAACAGTTGCTTAATATAGTGTTTCTGTCATAATAAAAATGTATACAAAAAGGCTGTATTCATCACTTCTCCATATTTTTGGAAATAACAACAAACTGTAAGGTGTTTTTATATATATATATATATAAAGAAAATATGAAGTTGAATCATTAAAGGACGTCAAAATGAAGCTTCCATGATTAAAGCATGCAATTGTGAACTAAGCCGGCCTCACAGTACATAAACCCTAAAAATAGACCTCCAAGGAAATAGGATAAATATGTGCTAGAGCCCTTTAAACACAACAGTCAGCAATTCCCTGAGGATTTGGCATTGAAGGATGATGACCACCATAGAACAGAAAGGGCAGGAGCAGGAGTGGCAGCAGCAGAGTTACTGAACTAGGTAGGCAGGCAGGTCTCACAGTAAACAAACCCAAAAAATATACCTTCAATGGAGGAGGAGAAATGTGTCTAGAGCCCCTTGGACACAGCAGGTAACAGTTTACTATGATTTTAAACTTTAATTGGTGATGAACACCAAAGAGCAGGAAGGGCAGGAGCGGCAGCAGCAGGCAGCAAACTTACTGAACTAGATAGCCCTCACAGTTCATAAACCTCAAAAATGCTCCTCCAGTGGGGAGGAGGACAAACATGTGCCTAGAGCCGTTTGGACACAACAGTCAGCAGCTCCCTGAGGATTTGGCATTGATGGATGATGACCACCACAGAGCAGCAGTAGGCAGCAGACTTACTGACCTAGGTAGACCTGCCGATACATAAACCTAAAAAACACACCTCCAGGAGGGGAGGAGGGCAAACGTGCCTAGAGCCCCTTGGACACAACGGCCAGCTGCTCCCTTTGGGATTTGGCATTGATGGATGATGACTGCCATGGAGCAGGAAGGGAAGGAGTGGCGGCAGCAGCAGGAAGCAGAGTTACTGAACTAGGTAGGCTTCACAGTATATGAACCCCAAAAATACACCTCCAAGGGAGGAGGAGGAGAAAGATATGCCTAGTGTCCTTCTTACACAATGTTTAGCAATTCCCTGAGGATTTGCTACATACGGATGATGAGAGGGCAGGTACTGGAGTGGAAAACATTTTAAAATCAATCAGTGTCAAAGCTAAGGGCAGAGTAACCTAGCTTTGGAATGTTACATTTGAGAAATGTTGTTTGCTCCTTGAGCTGTGATGACATTTGTGAGTGCTGAGGGTTCAGGATATTGCTAGTTAATGAAAATACTAGCTCCCTTTGCTCAGTGGTTGGGGGACAAAAGAGGAGCTACTGTTGCCAGGGTCTACTTTAGGGGGTAAATGAGGTTTGCAAAGATAAGCCTTTTCCCTCCAAGTTGGCAGGTTATCAGTACGGAGAGATATTTTCACTTTAATACTGGGATCACACAAGGTGGCCAGAATCATTTCAGGGCATTTCTCCAGGCGGTCCCGCATGTGGCCTTTCAGCTGCTCCTTAAGCCTCCTGACAAGTGCTGCTACCTTATTGCTAAGTTCTTTACCAGGAACCACTTCATGATTTTCCAGGAAGGCATCCATCTTGCTCAATAGGTGAGTAAACATGGGTATGACTTGACCCAGACTGGCAGTGTTTTGGCTCAAGTTCGCAATGACATCCCAAAAAGGCTTTAGAACTGCCACTAACTGAAAAAATCATGGTCCACTAATCTCTGCCTAATGGACTCCCGATGCTAATGTATTGATCAGAAGCAATAGCGTGGATAGCCCTGTGCTGCTGCAAGATTTATTCCAGCATATTCATATTTGAGTTCCACCTAGTAGTTATGTCTTGATTACGATGGTGCTGGGGAAATTCTGCCCTCTCCTGTTTCTGCCTTAAGAGCTGACTGACTTTAAGACTTCAGCGATAGCAACCTTTACCATCAATAAAGTCAACCTCCCAGAGAACCTTCACCATATTGTGTGCTCAGTCAGTTACAACAAATCCTATTTCTACCTGTGTGCCTGCCTGTCTGCCTGTTCTCCTACCCACTGTTCCAGCATTCTCCTAAGAAACTGCAATATATTGTCAGTGGTATGCTGCTCATCCAACACTTTGGCCTGGAGGAGGAATGATTGGTAGCCCTGCTGATCTACTGACCCACCCCTACCCTAACCAGAACTGCCTGCCGCTACACCACCCCTAGCAGTAGCACTACTCTCATCCCCATCATATGCCCTGGTCTGCCACCAGGGTGCTATCAAGGAGAAGAAGGCATGATGGCCACTAGGAGCACTACGTAAGTTGGTAGTAAAGTGCTCCTGCTGAAAGAAAGAGGTGGTAGTGGGGAGGAATCTCTTCCTACTCTACAGTCTCCTCAAGCTAGTAATAAAGTTCATCCTTGTCCAGAGTAAAGGCTATAGTAGACACAGTACTACCCTCATCAAACTGAGGAAACTTGCTTCATACTTCCCTATTTCTCTCCATGCTAGCAGCTTCTTGATCATTGGGCTCTTCAAATTATAATAAGCATATGTATCGGGGAATTTTTTTTGTTGCTCAATAATAGAAACTGAAATTTAAATGTTTACTTTTACCAGTAAGATAAGGTGGAAGGAAATTATAGGCCATTTTGACCGGGGATCACTTTCCAAAAAGTTTTTCCACAAGGTATTAGAGTTGTTATCATGCCACTAACTCACAGATAAATTGAGTCATTTTGGGGTATTTTTCATAGATTCCAATAGTTTAGAATTTGAAAACCTCACAACAAGCCATGAGAGGTGCTTTCCATGGAAATTTCCATGGATTGGAATGGGCACATAGTTTGAAAATATTTTTTTATCTAAATGTATGAGAAATAAATATTTCATAGAGGGGTTAAGGCCAAACTATGGTCATGTATGACATTTTGTTATGGAGGACTGGACACTAATGGTGGGATTGACCAGGAGAGCACATTGCATTATACTCAGACTTATGGAGATCACTTCAAAATAAAATTAGATTATAATAACATTTTAGTTAAAAAGTACATTAAAAAATGAGCTAATATTAATAAATATATCGGTATATACTATTCAAAATTTGGTACAAATACATATGCTTCTCAATGAAAAGTGTGGAACAGCTTTTTAGGGAAACGAAATACTGCTATCTGTTCTCTGCTCAGTGGTTCTGAGGGCAACACACAAAAAACCTTGGAAGGATGGATGTGGCCCTCAGGCCATGGTTTGGGCAGTCCTCTTCTAGAGTATACAGCCTGTCAAAGCAGATGTGGTAGTCAGTCATTGCTGGAGATTATACATCAGAGGTAGATTTGAGAGGTGAAAAGGAAACCATTATGGTTAAAGCACCAAATATTTCTTACAGAAGCAAGAACAGTTCTATTAAACCATGATAATTATTTTAGCTGAGCTTAGAACAAATTAAGCATTTCCTCAATTTCTAATGCCCAGCAACTTACTGGGCCAATTGTATGGAGTCATAGGGTGAATTTTAGCAACAGTTACATAATAGGAGGAGTTCCAAAAAACGGTTATTTGAAGCAGTAGTAGGAGTTATAGAACAAGTTATATTTAGCAATAAAGAGAATGATAGGTGGCAGTATATTGAGCTGAAGGGGTAACATGACAATTTGTATGGCTTAGTATTATATAGAGAGGTTATAAAGAACATCAAGGTAAATATGTAGAGGCTAAACAGAGCATTAGGAGAACTGATACAGGGAGAGATGTAGAGCAAAAAGTTGTTATAAGGAAATATACTGGTGAAAAAGAACGGGCGTTATAGAGAGAGCTTTTCAAACCGTTACCAGTTCACTAGGGTATGACTTCTTACCTGATTACTGCCACCTCTTTAACCGTCTGAAACTTTCCTTCTAACCATGAACACATGTCATTTCAGCAAATTCTTAAAGTCTTCTCTGCATTCCAGATTTTATACAATCTCTTCATTTACATTTCCATATTATTGTGGACCAATTGGCAAGCATGATCAGAGGTTTCAGCGCCTTTAAAGCGACAGTGAACTCAAACAAACTTTTGTGAGAGTAATCAGTTTTTAACAACTTTCCAATTTACTTCAATTATCTATTTTGCTTAGTTCTTTTGGTATCCTTTGTTGTAATACATACCAAAGTAGACTCTAAAGCAGAAATGCACTATTGGTAACTAGCTGCTTATTGGTGGCTTTGCATATATGCCTCTTGTCCCTGCTCACAAAATCTGTTCAGCTAGCTCTCAGTAGTGCATTGCTGCTCCTTCACCAAGGGATAGCAAGAGAATGAAACTAATTTAATCATAGACATACATTAGAAAGTTGTTTAAAATTGTATAATCTAAATCTGGAGCAAAAAACTTTGGGATTCATGTTTTTTTATTGTTACATTTAAACTACGGAAGATTAGCACCTGTTAATGACAAGTGTGAAGATATACTGTATACCTTTGGAAGAAAAGAGAGATAAAGAAGGGAGAGAGAAAAATAAAAAAAGGAGTTATGAACAGAAAAGATGAAAGTAAAAAGATTAATTAGAATGTTTATTGTGTTAAGTATTTTTATAGTATAATCAATCTAAACTGCTATTTGTTTAAATTAATAAGATTCATACCGCTAGATTACAAGTTTTGCGTTAGAGGCTGTGCGGTGCTAACGAGCAGTTTATGCTCACCGCTCACTTACAGACAGCGCTGGTATTACGGGTTTTTACAAACCCGTCGTTAAAAGACAAGAAGTGAGCGTTGAGCAAAATTTAGCTCATTGCCGCACTCCAATACCAGCGCTGCTTAAGTCAGCGGTGAGCTGGTTGTACGTGCTCGTGCACGATTTCCCCATAGGAATCAACAGGGAGAGCCGGCTGAAAAAAAGTCTAACACCTGCAAAAAAGCAGCGTTTAGCTCCTAACGCAGCCCCATTGATTCCTATGGGGAAATAAAATTTATGTTTACACCTAACACCCTAACATGAACCCCGAGTCTAAACACCCCTAATCTTACACTTATTAACCCCTAATCTGCCGCCCCCGACATCACAGACACCTGCATTATATTATTAACCCCTAATCTGCCGCTCCAGACACCGCCGCCACCTACATTATTCTTATGAACCCCTAATCTGCTGCCCCCAACATCGCCGACACCTAAATTATATTTATTAACCCCTAATCTGCCACCCCCAAATGTCGACACAACCTACCTACACTTATTAACCCCTAATCTGCCACCCCCAACGTCGCCGCCACTATTATAAACATATTAACCCCTAAACCTAAGTCTAACCCTAACCCCCCCTAACTTAAATATAATTTAAATAAATCTAAATAAAAATTACTATAATTAACTAAATTATTCCTATTTAAAACTAAATACTTACCTATAAAATAAACTCTAAGCTAGCTACAATATAACTAATAATTACATTCTATCTAGTTTAGGGTTTATTTTTATTTTACAGGCAAGTTTGTATTTATTTTAACTAGGTAGAATAGTTACTAAATAGTTATTAACTATTTAATAAACTACCTAGCTAAAATAAATACAAAAGTACCTGTAAAATAAAACCTAACCTAAGTTACAATAACACCTAACACTACACTATAATTAAATTAATTCCCTACATTAAATAAAATTAAATACAATTAAATAAAATTAGCTAAAGTACAAAAAATACCCCACTAAATTACAGAAAATAATAAACAAATTACAAGATTTTTAAACTAATTACACCTAATCTAATCCCCCTAACAAAATAAAAAAGCCCCCCAAAACAAAACAAAAAAGCCCTACCCTACGCTAAATTACAAATAGCCCTTAAAAGGGCCTTTTGCGGGGCATTTCCCCAAAGTAATCAGCTCTTTTACCTGTAAAAAAAATTACAAATCCCCCCCAACATTAAAACCCACCACCCACACAACCAACCCTACTCTAAAACCCACCCAATACCCCCTTAAATAAACCTAACACTAACCCCTTGAAGATCACCTTACCGGGAGAAGTCTTCATCCAACCGGGCCGAAGTCCTCAACGAATCCGGCAGAAGTGGTCCTCCAGATGGGCAGAAGTGGTTCTCCAGATGGGCAGAAGTCTTCATCCAGACGGCATAGTCTATCTTCATCCATCCGGCGTGGAGCGGGTCCATCTTCAAGACATCCAACACGGAGCATCCTCTTCTTTCCACGGCGACTGAAGAATGAAGGTACCTTTAAGTGACGTCATCTAAGATGGCATCCCTTCAATTCTGATTGGCTGATAGAATTCTATCAGCCAATCGGAATTAAGGTAGAAAAAATCCTATTGGCTGATGCAATCAGCCAATAGGATTGAGCTTGCATTCAATTGGCTGATTGGAACAGCCAATAGAATGTCAGCTCAATCCTATTGGCTGATTGGATCAGCCAATAGGATTGAAGTTCAATCAGCCAATCAGAATCTAAGGGACGCCATCTTGGATGACGTCACTTAAAGGAACCTTCATTCTTCAATCACCGTGGAAAGAAGAGGATGCTCTACGTCGGATGTCTTGAAGATGGACCCGCTTCGCGCCGGATGGATGAAGATAGAAGATGCTGTCTGGGTGAAGACTTCTGCCTGTCTGGAGGACCACTTCTGCTGGATTCGTTGAGGACTTCGGCCCGGTTGGATGAAGACTTCTCCCGGTAAGGTGATCTTCAAGGGGTTAGTGTTAGGTTTTTTTAAGGGGGTATTGGTGGGTTTTAGAGTAGGGTTGGTTGAGTGGGTGGTGGTTTTTAATGTTGGGGGGAATTTGTAAAAAAATTTACAGGTAAAAGAGCTGATTACTTTGGGGCAATGCCCCGCAAAAGACCCTTTCAAGACCTATTTGTAATTTAGTGTAGGGTAGGGCTTTTTTTATTTTGGGGGGCTTTTTTATTTTGTTAGGGGGATTAGATTAGGTATAATTAGTTTAAAAATCTTGTAATTTGTTTATTATTTTCTGTTATTTAGTGTTTTTTGTTTTTTTTGTACTTTAGCTAATTTTATTTAATTGTATTTAGTTTAGGGAATTAATTTAACCCCTTAATGACCACAGCACTTTTCCATTTTCTGTCCGTTTGGGACCAAGGCTATTTTTACATTTTTGCTGTGTTTGTGTTTAGCTGTAATTTCCCTCTTACTCATTTACTGTACCCACACATATTATATACCGTTTTTCTCGCCATTAAATTAACTTTCTAAAAATACCATTATTTTCATCATATCTTATAATTTACTATAAAATTTTTTATAAAATATGAGGAAAAAATGGAAAAAAACACACTTTTTTTAACTTTGACCCCCAAAATCTGTTACACATCTACAACCACCAAAAAGAAAACATGCTAAATAGTTTCTAAATTTTGTCCTGAGTTTAGAAATACCTAATATTTACATGTTCTTTGCTTTTTTTGAAAGCTATAGGGCCATAAATACAAGTAGCATTTTGCTATTTCCAAACTACTTTTTTTCAAAATTAGCGCTAGTTACATTGGAACACTAATATCTTTCAGGAATCCCTGAATATCAATGGACATGTATATATTTTTTTTTAGAAGACATCCCAAAGTATTGATCTAGGCCAATTTTGGTATATTTCATGCCACCATTTCACCGCCAAATGCGATCAAATACAAAAAATCGTTCACTTTTTCACAAACTTTTTCACAAACTTTCGGTTTCTCACTGAAATTATTTACAAACAGCTTGTGCAATTATGGCACAAATGGTTGTAAATGCTTCTCTGGGATCCCCTTTGTTCAGAAATAGCAGACATATATGGCTTTGGCATTGCTTTTTGGTAATTAGAAGGCAGCTAAATGCCGCTGCGCACCACACGTGTATTATGCCCAGCAGTGCAGGGGTTAATTAGGGAGCTTGTAGGGAGCTTGTATGGTTAATTTTAGCTTTAGTGTAGTGTAGTAGACAACCCAAAGTATTGATCTAGGCCCATTTTGGTATATTTCATGCCACCATTTCACCGCCAAATGCGATCAAATAAAAAAAAAAACGTTAAATTTTTCACAATTTTAGGTTTCTCACTGAAATCATTTACAAACAGCTTGTGCAATTATGGCACAAATGGTTGTAAATGCTTCTCTGGGATCCCCTTTGTTCAGAAATAGCAGATATATATGACTTTGGCGTTGCTTTCTGGTAATTAGAAGGCCGCAAAATTCTGCTGCGCATCACACGTGTATTATGGCTAGCAGTGAAGGGGTTAATTAGGAAGTTTGTAGGGAGCTTGCAGGGTTAATTTTATCTTTAGTGTAGAGATCATCCTCCCACCTGACACATCAGACCCCCTGATCCCTCCCAAACAGCTCCCTTCCCTCCCCCACCCCACAATTGTCCCCGCCATCTTAAGTACTGGCAGAAAGTCTGCCAGTACTAAAATAAAAGCTTTTTGGGGGGTTTAGGTTTTTTAAAAAAAAAAAAAAAAAAATTCTTCTTCTGTGTAGCACCCCCCTTAGCCTCCAACCTCCCTGATCCCCCCCAAAACAACCCTTCCCTATCTGCCTTATTGGGGGCCATCTTGGGTACTGGCAGCTGTCTGCCAGTACCCAGCTTGCACAAAAAAGGGCTTTTTTTTTTTTTTTCTTAGTGTTTTTTTTTCTGTAGTGTAGCTTCCTGAAACACCCCCCACCACAAACCCCCACCACCTCATTGATCGTATTTTTTTTTTATAACTTTTTTTAACTGATTGCCTTTTTCTGTAGTGTAGCGGTTCCCACCCGCTCCCTCCCCGTGCACGCGCCCGCCCTCCCGTGCATGCGCGCGCGTCCGTGCGCGCCCCCGGGCATCCCCGCCCACGATCCCGCCCCCCTCCACATCTCCAGGGCCATCGATGGCCGCCACCCGCCTCCCGGTACTGCTCCCACCCACCAACGAAGGAAGCCACCGATCTCCGGTGCAGAGAGGGCCACAGAGTGGCTCTCTCTGCATCGGATGGCTTCAAAAGGTTATTGCAGGATGCCTCCATATCGAGGCATCACTGCAATAACCGGAAAGCAGCTGGAAGCAAACAGGATCGCTTCCAGCTGCTTTCCACACCGAGGACATGCAGGGTACGTTCTCAGGCATTAACTGCCTTTTTTTTGAGGACGTACCCTGCACGTCCTCGGTCGTTAAGGGGTTAATTATAGTGTAGTGTTAGGTGTTAGTGTAAATTAGGTTAGGTTTTATTTTACAGGTAAATTTGTATTTATTTTAGCTAGGTAGTTTATTAAATAGTTAATAACTATTTAATAACTATTCTACATAGTTAAAATAAATACAAACTTGCCTGTAAAATAAAAATATACCCTAAGCTAGCTACAATGTAACTATTAGTTATATGGTAGCTAGCTTAGGATTTATTTTACAGGTAAGTATTTAGTTTTAAATAGGAATAATTTAGTTAATTATAGTCATTTTATTTAGATTTATTTAAATTATATTTACGTTAGGGGGGTTAGGGTTAAGGTTAGACTTAGATTTAGTGGTTAATAACTTTAGTATAGTGGCGGCGACGTTGGGGGCGGCAGATTAGGGGTTAATAAATGTAGGTAGGTGTCGGTGATGTTAGGGACGGCAGATAAGGGGTTAATAATATGTAACTAATGTTTGTGAGGCGGGAGTGTAGCTGTTTAGGGGTTAATATATTTATTATATTGGCGGTGATGTATAGTTCGGCAGATTAGGGGGTTAAAAATTTTATTTTAGTGTTTGTGATGTGGGAGGGCCTCGGTTTAGGGGTTAATAGGTAGTTTATGGGTGTTAGTGTACTTTTTAGCACTTTAGATAAGAGTTTTATTCTACGGCGTTGTAGTGTAAAACTCTTAACTACTGACTTTAAAATGCTGTACCAGTCTTGACAGGAGAGGGTCTACCGCTCACTTTTTGTCAGACTCGTAATACCGGCGCTATGCAAGTCCCATTGAAAAAAGAGGATACACAATTTACGTAAGTGGATTTGCGGTATTTCCAAGTCTGGCCAAAAAAGTGAGCGGTACACCTGTACCTGCAAGACTCGTAATACCAGCGGGCGTTAAAAAGCAGCATTAGGACCGGCCAACTCTGCTTTTTAAGCCTAACGCTAAACTCGTAATCTAGGTGATAGAATAATAAAGGGATTTATTGGAT